>NC_073693.1:57026465-57107283 GCF_029784155.1 Uranotaenia lowii
GCCAAAAATGATTGAATTAACCATATGGAGTAAAGTGATAAAACTGAACAGATAAAAATAAATAAATAGAACAAAAATAAAAAAATGAAGAAAATGACAAAATAAACTAAATTGACAACATTGACACAATAAAACGAATTCACGGAAATGAAATCATAGAGAAAGTTGAAAAAGTATCAGAATATACAATAATGGACAAAATTTTAAAAATAAAAAAATTGCAAAAATCGTCAAAAGTTACAATGTTTTCTATATTGACGAAATTGACAAACTCGATCCATACGATTGATAAAATTTGCAAATGGGGTAAACTGAAAAAAATTGCCAAAATCCGAAAAAAATTTAAACTTACCTTAAAACAAATGAAAAAATAATATAAAAGACAAACTTAATTGAGTCGCTAGAACTGAGAGTATTAAAAATATTGACGAAATCGAAAAAAAATTGTCAAAACAATTGATAAACTTTGCAAATGGATTGAAATGACAAAATTGGAACAGTACAAAATTCACAAATTTATCAAAAACGCCAAAATAATACTTATAATTTGACAAAATCAATTTTATTGAGCAAATTATTAATTTGGACTATTTTATAAAACTTTTTTTTGAATTCCATCAAATAAGTTTTTTTTTATAAATCGAGCTCATTTGGTCAGTTTAGTCAATTTTGTTATTCAAGCACAATTTGTCAGTTATGCCAATTTTTCAATTTTGATAATTTGTCTATTTACCATGTTGGTTAACTGTGTCACGTTTGCAAATTTTGGCCATTGTTTAAATTGTCTTAGTTTAAGCAATTTTGTCTAGCCAATTTAATAAAAATTGTGGTTTTTAATTTTTTTTATTTTTTAATTTATTTGAAATTAATCAATTTGTCAATACAGACCCCGTTAGTTTTTGGAAACATGCCTGAACGTTTTGTGTTGCCAAAATCGAACGGATTTTTGTTTAATTTTTTTTCTATCATTTATGCAACATAACAGTTTCTATTATCAAAAACATTAATTTAAGTCAATTTCCGACCAATTTTAGTATTTTTTTATTATTTTTTTATGTTTTTATGCATTTGCACTACTCTTGCTTTGTTTATTATCTTTTTTTGAATTTATTTTTTAATTTTTCAATTTTTTTGTCCATTTTGAGTATTAATAATTTTCAAAAAAAAAATTTTTTTTTTCGTTGTATGTTAGCACCATTTCAGAACGTAAAAATGTATTTTCGATGTTTGTCTAAATTATAATGGTAATGTTAAAGCGAAAACTAAAAAATGATGTTGTATCTAAAAACCCTTCGTTTTTGGCACATGTGCACCACATTGATTGTGCTGATTTAGCTGTGTTTGAACAGTTTATCGAGACTTTTAGTTGCTTGAGAGATTATTGGACTCTATGTTACCGCATCGTTTGTTTCTCTAGCGATTGTAAGATAGTGTTTGTGAGATGCACCAAGGCCGTGCGAACGGGGGGAGTTTTAGGGGTTTACCAACCCCCCCCCCCCCATGAAGATTTTTTCCAAGTAAAATTTTCAGTTCAAAAAATGAATTTACCAGAGCAAAGGAAAATTACTGCATCCCTAAATGTGTTCCTCAAAATAAGTGTTAGAAAAAATTTTAGAAAATGGATTCCGGCCTCCGGCGGAATTTAGTTCTACATTACTTTTGTAATAAGACATTTCATCTAACAACACTGTGTGATGTTCACGAATTGAAACTAATTTAAATTTAAATTTCGATTTGCAATTCAAAACACTTCTTATATTTCAACTCAAAAACCGTACGTCGTCTTTAGTATACGATTTTTTAAGAATTGTAACTAAACAAGCTAAAAATTTAATACCATTAATATTCAATTCAAAATTTATTCATCAACTTCTAATCTATCACATCAACAAGTTGACAGGTGACAGATGTCTTCTATTTAAATGTTCAGCTCTACATTCAGAAGAGTTTTCTTAATTTAATAAAGCCAAAAACTTCCCTTTTTTCAAGATGCAAAGAACTTTGATGCCAATTTTGGCTGCCCTGAACTCAAATATGCAACTTTTGAATATATTTATATGAAAATCATTTGAGAAATTTCTGCTAATTTTTATCAAAACTGTAGAACAATGCAAAAATATTTAAAAAAAGTTTTTAAACCAATAATCAACTTTCCTCAAGACCACAAGTAATTTTTACTTCTTTGAAAAAGTTATAAAAGTTTGCTTTTCGTTAACTGTGCCAAATACTGCAAAATATGGGAGTTTAGACGAATCAAAACAAAAACTCAAAAACCTTGAAACACATCAAATTTAAGATATTTCTTAAAGTAAAAGTCATATTGTTATGCAAGCTATAAAAAATTTGTTTAATGAATTAAAACCTTTTTTTTAATTTCTTTATTAATTTTTTTCAAATTAAGAATTTAACTTTTTGGAAAATTGTATCCCTGAAAAAAACAATATCATCAATTCTTTTATAAACATATAAACTCCATATCACCAAAACATGAGGTAAAAGACAAAATCTGACAAATGATTCGAAACAGAAATTTTCCAAATCGATCATTTTAACATATGTAGGCACCAAAAATGGTATTCCCCTGAATTATCAAAAAAAATTTATAAATAAAGTTTTAAAATGGTATGATGTGTAAATTTTAAGAATTTTCAACCTTAATGTTAAAAAACAAATCTTTTGCATCTTCATATTGATTTTCAAGAAAACCTGATATTTTTGGAAACCGATAAATCTAAATTTTAAATAAGAAAAACATGTTTTTTTTTTTCATTTATGTCAATTCACGGCTACCAAATATTCAGAGTTTGAAATATAAAACTTTGAACGTTTCACTGATTTTTATTATTTCAATTAATTTTTTTTAATGATCTTTGAAAAGAAAAATAAATTCAAAGCATCAACTTTTCTTATTGATCATTCAGAAAACCAATTTCCCAACCTGACATTTGTCATTATAAACCTTGAATGATGGAATCAACTTGTAAAGTTATTATAGTGGACTTCAAAAATGAACTTTTACGGCCTTTCATTTTTATAACTGGAAGAATTTGGATTGGGATAACTATTTATATCAGACTTTGATCACTGGCACTCTTAAAATAAATAAAACAATTTCTTCTTTTCGTAAATCAAATTCTATCCATTCCTCAAGTTTGTGTTTTGAATAAATTCGTTTGAGTTCAGATTGATATTTTCTTCCTGATCGACAATTCACATTTAAAATCGTGATCAAATATTTTTCCAAATTCAAGAGATTTCCGTGGATTTTTTGTAAAATGAAGAAACAAACTTGCTAGAGAGGCTAGCCGCCTCAAGCTTGAAATTTTGGGACTGAGCGAAGTCCGTTGGCCTAATACTGGAGAACACAAGACACAATCCGGGCAAGTCCTGCTTTACTCTGGAATACGAGGAGAACATGCTACTCGGGAACGAGGAGTTGGTTTCCTGTTAAGCCCGCAGGCCTACGCGGCCCTCATTAGATGGGAACCGATAAACGAAAGAATAATCGTAGCCAGATTTAGAACACGGGTTAGAAACCTTACAATGGTTCAGTGTTATGCGCCAACTGACGTTGCCGACTTGCAGGAGAAAGAGCAGTTTTACAGTCAACTGAACAGCGTGGTAGAGAGAATTCCGAAGGGTGACATTCAAATCCATTTGGGCGACTTCAACGCAAAGATTGGCTCCGACAATCAGGACCTTGAGCGCATCATGGGGCGCCATGGCCTAGGACAGATGAGTGAAAACGGAGAGCTGTTTGTAGAATTTTGTGGCAACAACAACATGGTGATCGGTGGATCGCTCTTCCCCCATCGACCAGCACATAAGGTCACTTGGGTATCCCGAGATGGCCGAACAGAAAATCAAATTGACCACATCTGCATCAGCCGAAAATGGAGAAGGAGCCTTCTTGATGTCCGCAACAAGCGAAGCGCAGACATTGCATCTGACCATCACCTCGTCCTTGGCGAGATACGACTGAGAGTTGCGCGTGTCCAACGGCGCGAGGAGAAGGTCGGGTGTCGATACGACGTCCGCCGGTTGGAGAATCCAGAGGTGAAAAGGGCATACGTTGAACAGCTAGAATCCCGAGCCTCGGAGCTGCCGACAGACGGAACAGTCGAAGAACAGTGGTGTGGAATCAAGAATGCCTTTATCACGACGAGCCATGGTACTCTCGGTAAAGTTTGTGGAAGAAGGAGTGAATGGATGTCGGATGAAACTTGGAGGATGGTCGATGATCGGAGAAAGGCGAAAGTCGGAATTGAGCAGGCATGTACCGGGTCAGCCAAAGCAGCCGCCCGCTTACGATATGCGGAGCTGGAAAAGGCAGTTAAACGAGCTTGTAGACGAGACAAGAGAGCCTGGACAAACTCCCTAGCCGAAGAGGGAGAAAGAGCCGCCGCCAATGGAGATATCCGATTACTTTATGACATTTCTCGCCGCCTCAGTGGTGCAAGGACTAATGCAAGAATGCCGCTAAAAGACCGAGCAGGTCAGTTATTGACCGATCGAACAGATCAGCTCAAACGACGGACTGAGCACTTCGAACAACTCTTCCGAGTCACGAATAGCGATGGCCAACAGAATCTGCAGCTCGAAGCGCCAACAGTAAGTCGCATAAATGGCGTCAACTCGGAAGCGCCTTCGCTGGCTGAAATAGAAGCGGCAATCAAAAACATGAAATCCAACAAAGCACCTGGGATCGATTGCATCCCTGCTGAAATACTGAAAGCCGACCCTGCCCTATCAGCACAAATGTTGCACCGTCTTTTCGCTGACATCTGGGATACTGCAACATTCCCGGCCGACTGGATGCAGGGTATACTCGTAAAGGTCCCGAAGAAAGGAGACCTGACAGAGTGCGGTAACTGGCGAGGCATAACGTTGATCTGTACAACCCTCAAAGTACTCTGCAAAGTGATTCTGAACAGGATCCAGGAGAAAATAGACGCTACACTCCGACGGCAACAAGCTGGATTCCGATCTCGACGATCATGTGTGGACCACATCACAACGCTACGAATCATACTGGAACAAATCAACGAATTCCAGGACTCTCTTCTGCTGGTGTTCGTTGATTTCGAAAAAGCATTCGACCGACTTAACCATGAAAACATCTGGGCTGCTCTAAGGCGACGAGGAGTCCCAGAGAAACTAGTCCATCTCATCGAAGCACAGTATGAGGCATTTTCGTGCAAGGTCTTGCACGACGGTGTCTTGTCCGAACCAATCCCGGTAACTGCTGGAGTGAGACAAGGATGTATTCTATCACCGCTACTTTTTCTAATCGTAATGGATGAGATTCTGATTGGATCGATTGACTGTGCACCGAACCGAGGATTGCCGTGGAATCCTTCAACAATGGAGCAACTGAACGACCTTGACCTGGCTGACGATATTGTTTTGCTCGCCCAAACACAACCAGATATGCAGAGCAAACTCGACGACCTCACCGAAAGTTCCAAGGCAGCAGGTCTCAAAGTCAATGTCGGAAAGACCAAGTCGATGGAGATCAACACAGGAAATCCCTCCAGTTTCATGGTAGCTGGGCAACAAGTTGAGAAAGTGGAGTGCTTCCAGTATCTTGGTAGCCAGATTACGCCTGATGGTGGTACCAGAAAAGACATCGAAACACGGATCAGAAAGGCCCGATTTGCGTTTGCGAGTCTCCGAAACATCTGGCGGTCACGCCAGATCTCTCTACGAACGAAAATCCGAATCTTCAACTCAAACGTCAAATCCGTATTGCTGTACGGGTGCGAAACTTGGTGCACTTATGCGGTAACGACGCGAAAACTGCAAGTATTTGTAAATCGCTGCCTGCGGAATATCATCCGCGCTTGGTGGCCTGGCAACTGGATCTCGAATGAGGAACTACATCGCCGGTGTCATCAAAAGGCGCTAGAAATCGAGATTCGGGAACGTAAGTGGAGATGGATTGGGCACACGCTGCGTAGAGATGAAAACGAGATTTGCAGAGAGGCGCTAGATTGGAATCCAGAAGGTCATCGAAGAAGAGGCAGACCCAGAAATTCGTGGCGGCGAAGCCTAGCCGCTGAAATCCGAGCTGTCGACTAGAATCTTGACTGGGACCAGGTGAAGACGCTGGCTCCGGATCGTCAACAGTGGAGGTCTTTTACCACGGCCCTATGCACCGGAGGATCGGCGCGGGATCATTAAGTAAGTAAGTAAGAAGAAATAAATGTAATTAAGGATGATTGATAATTAACAATTACTATCATTTTGCTGAACAATTTTCTATCCTGGAAAATTTCTAACTAGATCTTTAAATTATTCTCTTAAATTTGGAATTACTATCATTTTTAATCTAGAACTAAATTTTAAATAATATTTTTTTCTGTTCATTGATTCTTCTGTCCGAAGCTACAAAATTACGATTACAATATTTCAAAATATTCAAGGCATTCTACAATCGCCAATTAGTGCAATTTATGTTATTGAATATTATGAAAATCAAGACTCGTTTTGAATACTTTAATCTTATTAAAAAAGTTAAACCTATTTACTTCATTCTTTGAATTCATTTTCGATTTACTTCGTTCGAAACTATTTTATGATTAAGAACATGTTGAATATTCTTTGTCATATTTAATTTGCACTCTGCAAGAAAGGCTACGATGAACTGTCAAGTATATTAAATCGGGTTTTAAGTATTGAGGTTAAAATCCTTTTAACAATTCAAAATTCAACAACTAATTTAAAATTTGTTCAAAACCCTTCCATGCGCAAAGTATCACATTCGATTGCAAATCCTTCCATAGCTCTCCAAAGTGCAATATCTCACCCCCAGCTGTCGACAGAATTTCATGCCCATTAGAACATGTGACAAAAGATGCTTAGCTTCAACGAATCTGGACGTTCATTCTCGCCCCCATCGATTGATGATTGCATTGCATCGGCCGGCCATCATCAATCCCGGGCACCGGACGTTCGATCGAAAGTGTCCGGAACCCTTCAGTAGTTAGGTATCGCTCTACTTTGCTGTGGTAACCGACTTCGGGCTCAAAATTGCACCATATTCGTTACCACACGGTGACATTGATATCGACATTAGGTAGGTACTTGATTTGGTAAGGTTATAATGTAGTTTCCATGATTGGACTCTTTGCTTCCGGTTTTCACACATTGAGGATGTGTTATCGAAACTGCTCCCTGAAGATTTCGGTGTTCCTATTTTTAATTGGCTGGTTTTTGAGAACAAATACTGTTTCTTATACTAAACATTGTAGGGTTTATATTTTTAATTTTTATTTAACATCAATTAAATAAAAATTAAAAATATAAACGTTTTATTTGGCACAAGACACAACGGTGCCTTGTGAATATTTTCTCTCGTCAGAGTCGTATTTTGGTTTTTGACATTTTAATCACTTCATACTCTGGGAACTCTGTATTTTTCTACACTCTTTATGCTTTTTATGCTCTTTATACTCTTTATACTCTTTATACTCTTTATACTCTTTATACTCTTTATACTCTTTATACTCTTAATACTCTTTATACTCTCTATACTCTTTATACTCTTTATACTCTTTATACTCCTCATACTCTTTATACTCTTTATACTCTTTATACTTTTTATACTCTTTATACTCTTTATACTATTTACACTCTTTATTCTCATTCTACTCTTTACACTCTTTACACTCTTTATACTCTTTATTATCTTTATACTCTGTATACTCTTCAAACTCTTTGTGCTCTCTATACTCTTTACATTATTTTTACTCTAAAAACTTTTTCACTCATTATATTCTTTATACTTTTTGTACTTTCTATACTCGTTGTACCCTTTACACTTCTTAAACTCTTCATACTCTTTATACTCTGTACACTTCTTATGTTCTTTATACTCTTTATACTCTTTATACTCTTTATACTTTTTATACTATTTATACTCTTTATACTCTTCATACTCTTTAAACTCTTTAAACTCTTTATAATCTTTATTCTCTTTATACTCTTCATATTTTTGAAACTCGTTTTACTCTTTATACTTTTTATACTCTTTATACTCTTTATGCTCATCATACTCTTTCTACTCTCAACATTCTTCATACTCTTTATACTCTCCACACACTTGATACTTTTCATGGCTTGTATAAATTACTTAAAAAGCATTGTTTTAAAGCAAAATTTTTGCGCTCGTATCATGTAACTTCGGTTTTTAGCCTTCGACCCTAGAAGTGACCCTGCTTCTCACACGCAACCATCCCATTTGGATACGCAACATTTGATTCCCGGAGACGCGTTTGACCATCATCAACGTGTCGTCATCATCGACGTCGTCGTCGTCACTTCGATCGGAATGCCCTTTATGGGGTTGATGGCGTCGCCGTCGTCGTTGTCGAATATTTACCCAGGAATCGATTTACATGTTTGCTCAGCTCGAATCGTGGTCAGTTGGTCCGGTGCCCTTGTTGTTTTCTGAACAAATCCCGGCCAACCCGGAATGAAGCGAAGCCAGCATGCAGGCCAGAGATGATGACATTGATGAGCGGGCTCGGTCTGGATTTGGCAATACGACTTCGAGGGTTTGTTCTTGGTAATGCGATTTCCCGGCAAACACGAAACATGGTTGCAAAATCTCGATGTCGTGCCTGCCGGTTCCCGGTAGGGCAAACTGAAGGGAAGCATCGTCGAATGCATCCCTGCCAATCAATGGCAAATAATAACGGTGCTATTTGTCAATCACGGCTAGCTCTCAGCTGACAATTTGAGTTTTGAATCAAAAGAGACTGAAGGGAGAAGTGGAGTACACATTTGTATGAACTCACTTAGAAAAATGCTGATTTTCACGAAATTTTTTTAAATTTTGGATATTAAAACTAGGTACCGTAAACTGGGGGAATTTTTAACAACATGAAATTTTTGCAGATAACCATCATTAACTAAGTTAAAGTTCTAAAGTTGTGATTTGAGGACTAATATTTAATGCTGAAGGAATTGAGAAAATGGCGGCGTAATTTATCAAATGCTTCGTGTAGAAAACCTGCTAATAAGTTTTGGTGCAATGTGTAGTGCATGGGTTGGAGGGCTAGTAAAATAAACGCCTAATCTTTCCAACGCGAATTCAAGGGATGGATCATCCTAAAGGATGAAAATCCTGAAAAAAAAATCCAACGCGAATTCATTTCGTTGCGTTTGTTGAGTGGTGAGAAGGTTTGTGTATTGGGAACAGGAATGGAACATGAGGAAACCTGCAGCCATGAAACCAAGCCTGAGATAAATTGGCGAGTTCGTTGAATGATTATTTATAAATTTAAAATCGACAATACGTGTTCCACTGCTGCATAACTTTACTGAGATTGAAATCAGTATCAATTCAAAACGAATCCTTTTAAAATATCATGATAATCATTATTGTCATATTTGTTTGTTTATTATAATCTATATATATGAAAATGAATTTCTGTCTGTCTGTCTGTCTGTCTGTCTGTCTGTCTGTCTGTCTGTCTGTCTGTTCCCTATAGACTCGGAAACTACTCAACCGATTTGCGTGAAACTTGGCAGGTGGAGGTATTGGAGCCAGGGGAAGGTTCCTATTGTGGTTTGAGACCCCTCCCTCTCTCATGAAGGGGGGAGGGGCCTCCCAAACAAAAGACAATTTTTTGCATAACTCGAGAACCCATCAAGCAAATGGTATTGTATTTGGCATGGGGTGGTATTTGGAACGAGGAATATTTCTATGAATATTTGGTACCCTTCCCTCCTTTCAGTGGCGTGATAGGAAGGGGGGGGGGAGGGGGGCTACCTTACAATTTTTCATATAACTCGAGAACTAATCAAGATATTGGCATGGGAAGGTATTTGGATACGAAAAATATTTCAATGATTATTTCAGACCCCTCCCTCTTTCCAGTTGAAAGGGGGAGGGGCCTCTTTCATATTTTTTTATATAGTTCAAAACTAATAAAGCAAATGGAACCAAATTTGGCATGGGAGGGTATTTGGATACGAAAAATATTTCTATGATTATTTGAGACCCCTCCCTCTTTCCAGTAGGGAGATATAAAGGGGGGAGGGGCCTCTTTTTATAGTTTTCAGCATAACTAAGAAAGTAATTAAGCAAATGGATCCTAACTTGGCATGGGCGGGTATTTGGGAACATGACATGTTCTAATGATTGTTTGAGACCCCTTCCTTCTTACAGTGGGGAGGAAGGAAAGAGGAAGGGGAGTTTCATACAATTTTTACTGCATAACTCAAGAACTACAACAGCAAATGGAACCAAATTTGGCATGGAACGAAATTTGGGTACGAGAAATGCTTCTATGAAGATTTCCCTCACTCTTTCGAAGAGGTGAATGAAAAGGGGGAGGCGAAGTCTCCCTTACAATTTTCAGTATAACTGGAGAGCTGATCAAGCAAATTTAACCATATTTGACATGTGAGTGTATTTGGATACGAGAAATGTTTCTATTATAAATTGAAGCCGTACCTTTTAAGCGGTAAGATATAAAGGAAGAAGGGGGGGTTTCCATTTTTTTTTTGCATAACTCGAGAATTAATCGAGCAAATGAAACTAAATTTCATCATAATCATCAAAAAGTATTTGAGTACGAAAAATACTTTTTTGAATATAAAGTTATCACCCCTCTATTGAAAAAAGAGAATGGAAAGGGGGATGGTACTCCCTTTCAAGTTTATACATAACTCAAAAATTTACTACTTAAATAAAACCAAATTTGGCATGGCATGGAATAGAGGAAGGAAAGAGGGAAGCTTACATTTAACTTTTATTTTACAAAATCCGAGAAATGGACAATACTTAACATGGAAAATCATTTTGGTATGATTCTATGATTATCTGACACATCATCCTCCTTTCAGGGAGAAAATACATGGGAGGAGGGAGGTGAGCCCAATACAATTTTGTTAGCATATGTTCTCAATTTATGCTTACGAAGCCAACAAATGGAAACAAATATGGCATGGAAAGGTACTTGGTTACGAGATATGTTTCTACGATTGGTATAGACTCTTATGCTTTACAGTGTAGAGAGGGAAAGAAAGAAAGGGACTCCATACAATTTTTGTTGTAAAGCTTAAATACTTATCAACCAATGGAACTATATTTGATATAAGAGGATTTTTGGGAACGAAAAAAAAGTTTATTAAAGATTACAATCTCCATTCAGCAGGGGGTGAAGGAAGGACAGGGGGGGGCTCTCTAATCAGTTTTTTAGCATAAATCCAGAACATATCAAGCAAAAACAACCATACTTTATAAGTTAGATTATTTGCGAAAGATTAATTTGGGACCCTTCTTTTTTAGGGCGAAATTTAAAGAAACAGATGAAAATTATCAGCTCTTTAAAACAAATTTATAAACCAAGATTCAGAATATTATGGTTTGTTATGGTTATGGTTTGTGTTGCAATTTGAAACTCCAGCTGAAGCTCTCATTTTATAGTGGTTGCTTATTAATTTCGTCATAATTTGATTTGAAATAATACCAAAAACCATAAAAATTTGAATGATTTCTGAAAATATAATTTTATTCTGAAAGGTGTAGCAAAGCACACCGGGTCAGCTAGTTATCAATATAAATGTATATTTCTATGCTCATATTTCTTATTGTTTCAAATTCCTTAATCTGCAGATAAAATAAATATATTTTTCAGAAGGAATGCATCTGGGGTTAACCCAAAGAAATTATTGCAAGCGGCACGGGTAGCCGGCCATTGTAGGTTTCTGCGGGTTGGATGCCTTCTTTCGACGAACCATCGGACCGTGGAAGCCCTAGAAGAAATTCAAATGCCAAGCCACACAGACATAGGCAGGACCTTGCTACCGATGGGGGAACCATACATGCATACATACATACATATATACATAACCATCATTAACTAAGTCTGAAGTTAAAATATCTGAAAGCTATTTTCTTCTATTGAAAGCCTATAAATTGAGCTTCAAATAGGATAAATTTGGTTTGTTAAAGGTGTCCACGATGAAATTGCCACACTATGAAATTGCACTTACTTTATAACCGTTGGGTAGAATTTAATGAAAATTCGGGTGGATTTAGTTCATATTGCATTGTTTACATCCTGCAAGTTTTAAAGTCCTGTTATCAAAACTCGTGGAAATGGAGTCGAAAGAACAACTCGTGCGTGATAAAATCTTGCGCATTCATCACAAGAACAAGGATCTCTCGTATCATCGTTCCATCTCTTCTTGGGCTCGAACTCGCGTATGGGAAGAACTGAATCGTCAATACTAAAGGGTGATACGGTCAAAATTTGGTCAAGGGAAAATGTTTGTAAATCGGTGATATCGTTTATTTAAAAAATCAAATTAAATTTATTTTCAAGTTTTATTAGTATGGGAGAGTGGGGAATCATGGGCCACTTTTTTTCGTTGTGCCATAACTTCTTTATTATAATAGATAAAATGAAAATAATAAGGGTATGGTTTACTACATTTTCAAGATATCATAAGGTATTTTTTTTAAATTTTTAATATGCTATTTTCCCCAAATTCTGATTGTTTGAAAAAAAAGCTATATTTTTTGGATTTTGAAAAATGGTGGGGAATCGTGGGCCACCAAATATAAATTGACTAAATAACATGCAAAATTTATGAGTTGACCCCAAACTGTGATTTCCTAATTCATTTCGTTATTTTAAAGCACTTTCAGATGATGAAATAAAAAAGACAGCTGTGTATGATCGAATAGATTCCAAAACTTGGCTCGCAAACATTTTGGCCAAATTTTTTATGTAGGACGGACAAAATATAAAATAAAACTCTTCAATTAGCATAAGAAAATTTTACAGATAGGAAAAACGTATTTCAAGTTCTTCATGTGTATAAAAACATAAAAATATAGGTGATTCAAGATGTGTGGCCCACGATTCCCCACAAGCCATAATTTGCAAATTGGTTGCGTTTGTGTGAGTAATTGATGTTTCATCAAAAATTCCTTTTCCACGTGAAAGATCATGACGAAACTAAGATCATAAGCGTATGAGCATATTTTTTTTATGAACTTTAGGTTCCTCATCGATGAAATTAGCGGGTGTTTTTTTAAATTTTGTAAGTAAATTTTTCTAACTTTTTTTTAGCTTGATAAATTAAAGAAGCATATGATGCGTATTTGAGTCAACAACATATAGAAATATATGCTCATGCAAAGCGACGACGATGACAGTTGGTTTGAGATTTTTATCTCAACACACACATCTGAGATATTAAAAGTGGCCCACGTTTCCCCATGGCCCACGATACCCCACTCTCCCCTATAAAATTCAGGAAAAATATTCAGTTAGGTTACCGCTTTTCCAAATCCGAATTGCTGGGCCTTACGCTTAACCCCTGCCATCAGATTTTGTACAGCCACGTTGTCCACCTTCTTCGCCGCAGAAAGCCAGTTTGCCTTGAACTGCTGCTCGTCCTTAGCAGTTATTTTTTGGTCTTCTTTAGGTTCCGCTTGACAATAGCCCAGTATTTATCAATTGGGCGGAGCTCTGGCGTGTTGGGAGGGTTCTTGTCCTTGGGAACCACCTGCACGTTGTTGGCGGCGTACCACTCCATGGCCTTTTTACCGTAATGGCAAGATGCAAAATCCGACCAAAACAGTACGGAACAACCGTGTTTCTTCAGGAAAGGTAGCAAACGTTTATTCGAACCCTTTTTCACGTAAGTTTCTTGGTTGACAGTCCCGGAAGCTATGAAAATGCTGCTTTTCAAGCCACAGGCACAGATGGCTTGCCAAACCAGATATTTCTTCTCGAACTTTGATAGTTTCATGTGCTTGAAAATATCTGCTACATTTCCGCTTCCTTTTGCCGTATAAAACTCCTGTCCCGGAAGCTGCTTGTAGTCGGCTTTGACGTAGGTTTCGTCGTCCATTACCACGCAGTCAAACTTCGTCAGCATCGTCGTGTACAGCCTCCGGGATCGCGCTTTGGCCGTCGTATTTTGTTTATCATTACGATTTGGAGTCACTACCTTCTTGTAAGTCGATAGTCCGGCTCGTTTTTTGGCTCGATGTACAGTTGTAGACGATTTCCCCCTGATCCAGACTTCCTGGCTGTCGACAAACGTTCCCCAAACACTTCAATTACATTTGTAACGGATGAATTGGCAACTTTTAGCGATTTTGGCAGCTTTGCGTGCGAGAAGCTCGGATTTTCGCGATGGGCGAGCAAAATTTTGATACGCTGCTCTTCTTCCTTAGACTGCATTTTGACAACTGAAGAGTGAATTCCAAAATCAAAATAGGAGCAACATTCTACACACACACACACACCTTTAAAATGAGGGGTGTTCAGGTTTTTTAAATGCAAAATTGAAAGAAATATGTCAAGTTGATGTTGACCAAATTTTGACCGTATCACCCTTTATACATATAACAGTTCGGAGGGGTACAAATACGGCAATCTAAAGACAGCCTTTAGCGCTCTATTCTGCATGGCCCTTAGGCGGCTTTTACAGGCCATATTTAAACTCGTTCACTCGTTCAATTAGAGTGTTGGCTATACGGGTTATTGGCAGCTGAGATATGGAGCGACGACCGGAATTGAACAGCATGTACGAAGTTTTCAACATGTTTAACGAGAGAAGATTACAGTCGAAGAAATGCTGAAGGATTTCCAGATCGTTTCAATCCATTCCACTATCTGGAGAGGATTGGAATTGCTGTACGATATCAATGTGTCGTCGGCAAAGAGCCTAACTTTGCCGTGCAGATCCAACAGGGGAAGATCGTTGATGAATAGCAAGAACAACAGCGGGCCCAAGTTGCTTCCCTGCGGTACTCCCGTTGATATGAATCTTCTACTACTTGAAGCTCCTTTTAAAGAAACAAATTGTTGGCGAGCTGTTTAGTAGCTCTCGATTAGCCGAAGGGGTTGTCCATGTAATAAATACCATTCCAATTTCTGTAACAGCAAGGCATGATCAATGGTGTCAAACGCTTTCCTCAGGTCCAAAAATAAAGCCCATATCTACGGTTATCCAGATCACTGTACACGTCCTCCAAAAGTTCGGTTGTTGCAGTTAGAGTGCTGCATCCCTTTCTGAAACCATACTGCCGTGGGCTTATGAGGTCATATCTAGTTAAATATTCATTTATTCGAGTGACAAGTAATTTTTCAATAACTTTGTTCAAGACAGAGAGCGTTGAGATTGGACGGTAGTTTGATACATCTGATCTGTCACCTGACTTGGAGACTGGAGTTACGCGGGCTAGTTTCAATGCATCGGGATAGACACCAGTTTCGAAAGTTTCTTTGAAGATGTCTGTCAAGATGTTGGAAAAAGCCAAGTGATGGGCTTTCACTGTAGCTACGGATATATTATCTGGACCAGATGATTTGTTGGTGTCAAGGTTACTGATCTCGAACAGAACTTCTGCAACAGATGCCGGTCTCAGGGAGGGCGTATGCGAACGAATAGTATTGAACCGTTGAATATCTCTGGTGCTAACGACATTTGAAGCCAGTTGAGGCCCCACGTTGCAAAATTACTCGTTGATGCTGTTCGATACTTGGGCTGGATCGGTTTGTGCTCCATCACCGAACTTGAGGGTGATGGGGTTGTAGTCTTATGTCTTACGACCCAGGGCTTCATTTAGAAATTTCCATGATTGCTTCGGGGTTGCCGTTTGCAGAAGTCGAAAGCAATAGGTCCGTTTGCAGCGACTTTTTAGTTTTGACAGCCTTTTAGGGACAAGTTTTAGGACAGCTTTAGAATGTTCGTCCGCAGGATTCCGTTAACAGTGCTTCCAGATCTTGTCTTTAGTTGATATCAGTTTCCAAGCGTCGAAAGTCGTCCACGGGCAATTCCTCTTCACCTTTGCTTTCACTGTTACTGTTTTTGTGGCGCGATTTCGAATGTCATTATATTTGTCAATTATAAAAACATTTTTTTCATCTGCGGATAGATTTGCTGGGATATTCATCAAGGCTTCTGCGAATTCCGTGTTCAGCAGCTGGTGGTTGACGATGCTTTTGCACAGGGATTGGGCTTTTTCATCGGAAGTGGTTGACAATGTAGTAACGATCGTAATATGGTCGCTTGTATCCATGCAAATGGTTTCGTTAATTGTCGAAGCGATGATACTCTGAGAGCAAGCAACGTGGTCGAGTATATTCCCACTGGCCGCACCTGTTACAGCATTATTGACAACAAACATGTTGTGTGACTCCAGGATCCTCATGTACTCTCTGACGATGTTATTAAACATATTGGTATCTCCCAGTAGCATCGAGTCAAGGCATTTAATATTACTGGCTACCTTACTTTCCAGCTTCTCTGTGAAATTGGCGAAGCAAAATACAGGTGGACGATATACAGCGTGTAGAAGTAGCAAGCTATTACCCAAGGGGATACGTATTCGTATGTAGTGGAAACTTTCATCCTCCTCTATTTCCTCGGTGTCAGCGTTAAAATCGCTACGTGTGTAAACGGCCAATCCCTCATGCGATGTCTCGCGACAGGAGAATATTGCATCGAATCCATTTATTGTGAATAACTGGGTGTCGCCTGATTTTACACATGTTTCGCCCACCACAATTATGTCAATTATTTTTGAGTACCTATCTAAGGGGTCTCTGAGTATGTCGAACTTCTCAATATTGTTCATTACACGAATATTGCATTGGAGTAATTTCGAACCCTTATCATATACTACAATATATTTAGTTTTCAGAAAATTATCAAATCACTCATATAAAAAGTCATTATTCGCACTTGTAGACATTGTTGAAGAAAAAGACTATTTAGCTACAGAGATTTTTGATTTTATCGAAGCTTGTTGGGGGGGTTCGACGATGGACGATGATTGCAGGGATATATCCAAGTTGGAGATCTCAAGAGCCCTCTTAGATTTTGGTGGTTCTAGCTTCACTAAATCCTCCTTAGCACAAACAATCTCGACCTTTGAATCGGAACGCCGGTTGGTAAGGATTGCTCCCTCTCTACCGGGCTAAACATACTGCAGGCCAAGTTGTTCCTGGGCTCCACGTACTACCCGCAGCAAGTCCAGTCCAGTTGTGGTCAATTCTTCGCGTATAACAGCTCTACCAACGGATTTTGTATACGGATTGCCAAGTTTAGCAGCATTCAATGGGCCTCGCAGTTTGTTTTTCATAAAAAGCTGTCCCTTTGCATTTTCTTCTCTGAAGACGACCTTTATAGGCGGATGTTTACCATCAGTCTTTGCTGAACGCAATCGCTTGGCTTCCACAATCGCATCTTTTGCAAGTTCACAACCTAATACTGTCACTATGTTTGACGACGTTTCCTGTGGCCTCATTTTCTAAGGTTGCAACACCTAGAATCATGGCATTTTTCCTAAGAGCCTGCCGATTAAATCGATCCACTTCCTTCTCAAGTTTTCTAATATCTCCGCGCATTTGCGATTGATCATCCTGAACGTCTCTGACTTCATGCTGAAGAAAGGTCTGGTCGATTTTCATCTGGCGAAACTCGTCCATGAAGCTGTTAAATTTATCTGCTAAAAGCTCCTGACTCTCCTCGATTTCTTGTACCGTCTCTTTCAGTTTCTCATGCGTCGCTATATTTACCAATTTCAGCCTTTAGCTCATTTTGGGTTGCAATGTTGGACTTCTTCAGGTCACGCATTTGGTTCAGTATTTTTTTTTCATTTCGTTTAAATTTCGATCCTCGGCTACTTTATTTTATCTCTCTCAGAAGTACATCGCTTGGCATTCACTGTTACAAAAATATTCGGTTTGCTGTAGTTTCCGATTTGCATTTCCCCGAATGTTTTTGCAACGGGAACGTTTTCGACCCGTTCGCATACCACACAGATAATTTCATCAAGCTCCATTCCCATTTGACAATGGTTAACTGTAGAAGTGAAATATTTCCCTACCGATCGCGGTTGAAATGTTGGGCGACAACTTGATGTGACAGCTTGACGCGACGCTACTCAGCTATGTATCAACAATAACAGTGAGCAAAGTGAATAAGAGGAAAACAAAATGGATAAAAAATTTAAAAAATGATCGTTTTCACCTAAATCCTCGATGTTTTTATATCGATGAAATCCTTCGGGTAAGTACCAATCATTCCAGTTTTCCGACGTAATCTTCGTCACCACCAACAATACTATTCGGTTCCACATCTTTTTCAGTTTTACTGTGGGAATTACCCCTGAAATTATGACACGGACGGTTGAGCAGAATAATAGGCAGCTGTTTCATTTTCTCCAATGAAATTTTATGATGGCAATCGGATGAAAACTCGAATTTTGTGTGTGGCAATTCCATCGTGGACACCATTTAGCACGGTTTTTACGGTTTAATCATGTTTTGATAATTTTTAAACATCTGTATCCACCAAATTACCCACAGTTTCTTTTGAACGAAATTTTTTTTTAACAAAATCAAGCATTTAAGGAAGAGGATGCAGCCACTAAAAATACAGATTAGACGAAGAATAAGTTGGAAAAACTGATCAATACCATGACTGAAAAATGTGTGCGCCGAAGGGAGATACCAAAAAAAAACGTATTTTTTTTTCTTACAAAAACCCTTAATATTTTTATTTATTTTTTATTATTCTGTTGCTCCACCAATAAATATTTTTTAACAAACATTCCACCATGAGTATTCTACGCTTGAAAAAAATCACCACAAAACTTTATAATTCTCATAACTTGGAATTCAGTCCAAAACTCAAAACAAATGAACGTTTCCCGCTCCAAATATTTAGCGTAACGGAACCTTCAGCCCGGTCAAAGCACTATTCTCTAAGTATCGTTTTGTCAACTAGTTGCCGGTATTTATCGTGAATCAGTATTTGTCCAGATATTCTGCGAAATGGAGAGCAAGCCAGTAGTAGCATTCCAAGGTCCAACCGAGCGAACTCGAAACCAACCGTCAGACCGACAACAACGGCGACGCATCAAACAACATCCGCGAAATGGGGGGGTTCTCCAATCGAGAAACATAACTGAAAGCTTCCTGAAATATCATAAACTTCATGTTTTGATTTCGAATCGTTCCGAGGGAAGTTACAAACATGCTCTTCTGCTCTACCAGGTTGGAACAAGGTTTGCGGGGGAGGAAGATTTGGCTGCTGAGTTATATCTACTACCGAAACCGGCATCAGCTCGTCAGCTCTCGTTATCATTCTGATTGGGTTTTCGAGAGGTGGAAGGTGGAAATGAGGATTTGGGCTTTGGGGTAGTTCCGGCCAATGTCCAAAAGCTTCTGCCAGAAAGGAAGGAGAAGCGAAGGGGGAGGAATCAGAATTATTTGCTCTGTGTTCACATGGCATGCACACATGTCGATACACAAATACAAACAACCGATCGATGTCTGCCCAGCTAGCAGCACCCAAAGATGGGATGGCACGGTCGCCATGTGGTAGTAGCTAGTAGTAGTATCAAAGTACATGTGAGCAGAGCATGTCGGAAGCAACTACTGCAGCTGCATCATATTGGTAACCATCCTTCGATGCTACTCCGGTGGAATGGCTTTTTCGGTTCAAAAGAGCAGCCAGAAAACCAGCAAAGCAACAACCCGATGGATGATGGCAAATATTGTTCGGTAGCAGTTGGCATGCAATTGAGCAAAATCGGAATGTTTATAGGAATCGCTCGCTCGCATGAATATTAAACTACATATCGGTGGCCAATATTATAATAGTCGGATGCAGCAAACATTTAATGCAATTTACAAATAGCTCGATAAATTGCATGGAATTGTTGGATTTTAAAAGTTCAGTTTTATTCTGTTATTTATAATTTTGAAATGAGGTCCCGTAACTAACACATGTAAACATTTGAAGTTTTTATCTCGTCCTTGAATTAATTTGAACAAACTCAAAGAATTATTTTTTTGCGTGTAAATAATTTTATAATAAATGAATTTGATAAACTTGATAGTAAGAACTCATTTTTATTTTTTTTTCTACCCTGCACGTTCACGAACTGCTATATCAACATTTTTTGAAACCAAATAACATCAGATTTTTCAAATGGTCCTATTTGCTTGATAAGTTTTTGAGCTACATATCGTTATTTTCCCTCTTTCCGTTTCTCCCCCTCATGTACAATATGGTATCCTTAGCTTGAAAAGCTTTAAAAACTACGCGATAAAACCTTCCCCATTCCCGGCTCTGTACTGAATGGAATCATTCTTTAGGAATAAAAGAAACGCTTTTCATACTCGAATACTTTTACATTCAAATTTGGTTCGATTTTTTGGATGAGTTCTCAAGTTATACAAAAAAATGTGCGGAACTCCTTTTCCACTCTCTTATCCCCCACTGGAAGGTAAAATAAGTTTTTTAATAACCATAGATTCATTTTTCGTACCCGAATACTCTCCCCTGTAAAATTTGGTTGAATTTATTTGATGAGATCTTCATTTTATCTAAAGAAACGTATGACACCTCTCTCTTCTCTTACCTATCCCGTGAGGGGAATCAAACATCTTAGATATGTTTCATATATTGAAATACTTTTTCCCAATTTTTTACCATCTACTAGATTAGCACTCAAGTTCATAAAAAAAGTATATGGAATTGAATCTGCTTTATGCATATTTAGTTGAAATATTTTTGAAGACTAACTGCTTTAGAACTTAAGCTAATGTTTCATCATTTTGTGATGATTTTCACCAAATAGTCCGACCGTTAAAAAATATGCAAATTTTTATACAATAATTTGGTTGTCTTACAAGTTATTTCAGATCAGATTGGCTTATTTGCAAGTTGAAAAAATGCACTTGTTTCTTGTTTAAAGCTAAAATTTAAAAAATCCATATTTCTGTATGAAATGGCGAATAAAAATAAAAACTTTATGCCGAAGAGCTCAAAACAAATAGGACCTTTTAACAAATATGAACTTATTTATGATGTGAAATGACTCTACGCATAAGTTGATACCAAATATGTACAAAAAGAAAAAAAATGTATAAAATATCACTTTAACGTCAATATTCATGAGAATTTAGCCGATTGAGCTATATTTAGTAAACAGGGAGCCATTTAGTAAATTCCAAAATCGATTTTTGCATGTACCAGAACTTGTTCGATGGTTTTGCTCAATACAAATCTCCTGGAAGTGACGGTTTATTTCCAGTTTTGCTTCAAAAAGGTTTCGATCATTTCAAACACATATTAAGAAGAATAATGATAAGCAGTTTTGCTCATGGATATATTCCTAAACTTTGGCGGCAGATAGCCGTGAAATTCATCCCTAAAGGGGGACGATCATCATACGACGAAGCCAAAAGCTTTCGTCCTATTAGTCTAAGTTCATTTCTATTAAAAGCACTTGAACGTTTAATTGATCATCATATCAGGCAAGAATGCCTTGTCCAACATCCGCTTAATGCGACACAACATGCATACCAAACAGGAAAATCAACATTAACTCTTCTGCACAACGTAGTACATAATATTGAAAATAGTTTTTCACAGAAAGAATCATGTCTAGGAGCATTTCTAGACATAGAAGGAGCATTTGATAATGTCTCGTTTACATCAATAATGGATGCGGCACTACTTCATGGAGTGCCTAGTGTTATAACTAACTGGATTAGCGCAATGTTAAGTAACAGGAATCTTCATTCGTCTTTAAGACAGGCTTCAATAACAAAAGTTAGCACACGTGGTTGCCCACAGGGAGGTGTACTATCACCCCTTTTGTGGAACCTAGTTGCAGACGGCTTGTTGAGAAAACTCAATGACCGTGGAATACCAACCTATGGATTCGCAGATGATTATCTTCTGCTGGTAAGAGGTTTGTGCATAAGCACATTATTTGATATAATGCAACAAGCTCTGCGCTCTGTTGAACGATGGTGTTCTCATGTAGAACTTTCAGTTAATCCTCTAAAAACTAATATTGTATTATTTACTAAAAAACGTATCACCCGCGGGGTGCGCCCTCTGCTGTTTTATGGTTCCGAAATCACCGTGTCTGATCAAGTTAAATATTTGGGTGTCATTCTTGACTCCAAATTAATCTGGTCAGATCACATCGAATTCAGAATCAAAAAAGCATGCATGGCCTTCGGACAATGCCGACGTGCAATCGGGAAAAAATGGGGACTCAAACCCAAACATATTCACTGGATTTACTCCACAATAGTAAGACCAATTCTGGCCTATGGGTGTCTAGTGTGGTGGCAGAAAGGAGAAGTTGCAACAGTTCGGACTAAACTAAATCACCTTCAAAGAATGTGTCTTTTGGGGATGTCCGGATCGTTCACTACAACTCCTACTGCAGCACTAGAGGCTCTGTTTTCTATCAAACCTCTACACTTGTTCCTAAAACAGGAAGCCTTCTCATGTGCTTTTCGTCTACAGGCAGTTGGTCTCTGGCTGTCAGGAAATATCGAAAGATCATCGAGTCATACAAATGTGTGGCCTGAATGAGTTAGATTAAACAAGTTTAATCTAGCGCCAAACGATTTAACACTCTCGAATAGTTTTCCCTACATGGGGTTTAAAGTCAAATTTCCTTCTCCTCAAGAATGGTTATCAGGTTTCGTAGAGGACCAAATGTCCTCTCATATTGTATTCTATACTGACGGTTCATTATCAAACGGCCGTGCAGGTGCAGGAATTTACTGTCACGAGTTGAACATAGAATATGCTCAACCTCTAGGAAAATATTGTACAGTCTTTCAGGCTGAGCTATATGCTATTATGTATGGAGTGCAAATTGCACTTCAAAAGAAGATTATGTTCAGAACAATTTACTTCTGTTCAGATAGCCAAGCAGCTATCAAATCACTCAGTGCTTCCAGTTCTAGATCAAAACTGGTTATCGCATGCCGGAAAGCAATCGAAGAACTTGCTGAAGGCAATGGATTAAACCTTCTATGGGTACCCGGACATAAAGGAATTTTTGGAAACGAATGCGCCGACGAACTCGCTAGAGCTGGGTCGGAAAAGGAATTTTACGGACCAGAGCCGGCTGTCCCAATATCACCATGTTGGTTCAGAAACCAAATTCAAACTTGGTCCTCTAACCAGCATGAACGATACTGGGAAGAGTTGGACATTTGTCGTCAAACTAAATTATTTTTAGAAAAACCATCTCCAATCATATCAAGTTACTTATTAACTTTAAATAAATCTCATTGCAGCATCTTGATCAGAGCACTCTCCGGTCATTGTAAACTCAACTATCACATGCACAACATTCAGCGTGCTGAATCTCCAGTATGTGGTAGTTGTGAATCAGATGTGGAAGATCCCTTCCATCTTATATGTAACTGTCCCTCATTTGCCAGACTACGTTTTCGTACTCTGGGATCTTACGCTTTAAGCGAATCTGAGTTTAAGAAATTAAACTTAAAAAACATTCCATCATTCCTTACCGAATGTAGAAAAGAGCTTTAATGCTAATAATCCCTAGTGGAAAGGCTTTATGCCATCTTAAATAGATTGAATTTATTTCTTCCTTTTATAGGTTTTTCAGGTTTCTCAGGTAAATGATGAAATCTTGGATAAAAAAAAGGCTAGGCACAATTTTCCCGTATGTTTGGATAACGTGCCGCTATTAAGCCTACCCCCATTCTGATACCTGAAGTTATTTCAGATCAGATTGGCTTATTTGCAAGTTGAAAAAATGCACTTGTTTCTTGTTTAAAGCTAAAATTTAAAAAATCCATATTTCTGTATGAAATGGCGAATAAAAATAAAAACTTTATGCCGAAGAGCTCAAAACAAATAGGACCTTTTAACAAATATGAACTTATTTATGATGTGAAATGACTCTACGCATAAGTTGATACCAAATATGTACAAAAAGAAAAAAAATGTATAAAATATCACTTTAACGTCAATATTCATGAGAATTTAGCCGATTGAGCTATATTTAGTAAACAGGGAGCCATTTAGTAAATTCCAAAATCGATTTTTGCATGTACCAGAACTTGTGGTGTTAAGGAATATAAATAATGAGCATTGAAAGGAAATGGACTTTTCAACGCCAAGAATAACTGGTCTGAAGATATGAAGTACAAAACTACCTCAGAGAATTATTTAAGCATCACTTAACCGAGAAGTTAAAAACTGTATTTGAGTTTATTGAACTCACTGTACATCATTTGTTAGAAATGGAAGGTTAAAGCTTTTCAAAGATTCTGTTCCATCAACTGTTGATTTCAAATCTTGGTACCTTCTCAATCAGCCATTCAAAAACGTCCCAATTCAAATCGCCTTCGAATGCGAGTGCTTTATTCGTTTGCCAGAATACCGAAAACCCGGTTCAAACCGCAACTTAAATCGGATTGCAGTTTCGACTTGTTGGGGGAGTCGTCTTTGGGAAATAAAAGAACTACCTACTCGGAAAAGCTGCTCCATAAGCCAAAAGATCGCTCGTCGAGGTTTTTTTCCCCCATTTTTCTGTGTCCCTGTCTATAAATGTGAGGTTGCAGCAGTGAAACCATCTTTGTTCAACTTCGGTTGGTGATTTCGCTATCGAAAGAATACGTGAAAAATGATCTACATCAGGGAAAGCAGCGGAATAAAAAAAAAATGAAAAAGGGAGTAGCTCAATTTCCCTATGGAAAGAAAAATTTCCTGGAATGCTCTCGGTGTCTGCTTCCATATTGCAAACCTTGGGCAAAAAATTGGAACATTGAGCAGAAATCTGCTGAAGCACAAAAGAGGGATTATGTGTTTTATTCTTTGAAAACTGACTTTTTTTTTGCCCTCTTGGGTTGAACATTTTTTCAGAACTTTCCAGTTCGTCTCCTTTCAGTTGGATCTATGATTCCGAATCACTCATTCAGAGCAGAAGGTCAGTGTTAAAGATGATAGTTTGTTAGGCATTACAATTGTTCCCAAACGGTAAATAGTTATAAATAAAACGCGAACCTTTCTATTTCGTCTATTTCGACTAGGTCATGGTAGTCTAATGGATTTACAAAAATTTCCGATTCGGTTCAATAGAATTGATTCAGTGGTTTAAAATTCAAAGAAGAATTAAAAATTTCTATAACGTGATTTAAGAAGATACTAACAGGAGCTTTTAACTTTCATTATTGTTATGGTTATAAACGAAAAAAATTAAAAAAATAATTTGTTCAATTTTTGATAAGTTGAGTTCCTTAAAAAAACATACAATTCCTCATTAAATTATCCTATGCGTTGAGGTACGATTAAACTAAAAAAAATTAATCTTTATGACGCAAAATGAAAGTAAATAGTCGTTTCTTAATATTAAATAATTCAAATTTTTTACAAACATACATATATACACCCTTCACAAGACCCTTCAGAAGACCCTTAAGAAGACCCTTCAGAAGACCCTTCAGAAGACCCTTCAGAAGACCCTTCAGAAGACCCTTCAGAAGACCCTTCAGAAGACCCTTCAGAAGACCCTTCAGAAGACCCTTCAGAAGACCCTTCAGAAGACCCTTCAGAAGACCCTTCAGAAGACCCTTCAGAAGACCCTTCAGAAGACCCTTCAGAAGACCCTTCAGAAGACCCTTCAGAAGACCCTTCAGAAGACCCTTCAGAAGACCCTTCAGAAGACCCTTCAGAAGACCCTTCAGAAGACCCTTCAGAAGACCCTTCAGAAGACCCTTCAGAAGACCCTTCAGAAGACCCTTCAGAAGACCCTTCAGAAGACCCTTCAGAAGACCCTTCAGAAGACCCTTCAGAAGACCCTTCAGAAGACCCTTCAGAAGACCCTTCAGAAGACCCTTCAGAAGACCCTTCAGAAGACCCTTCAGAAGACCCTTCAGAAGACCCTTCAGAAGACCCTTCAGAAGACCCTTCAGAAGACCCTTCAGAAGACCCTTCAGAAGACCCTTCAGAAGACCCTTCAGAAGACCCTTCAGAAGACCCTTCAGAAGACCCTTCAGAAGACCCTTCAGAAGACCCTTCAGAAGACCCTTCAGAAGACCCTTCAGAAGACCCTTCAGAAGACCCTTCAGAAGACCCTTCAGAAGACCCTTCAGAAGACCCTTCAGAAGACCCTTCAGAAGACCCTTCAGAAGACCCTTCAGAAGACCCTTCAGAAGACCCTTCAGAAGACCCTTCAGAAGACCCTTCAGAAGACCCTTCAGAAGACCCTTCAGAAGACCCTTCAGAAGACCCTTCAGAAGACCCTTCAGAAGACCCTTCAGAAGACCCTTCAGAAGACCCTTCAGAAGACCCTTCAGAAGACCCTTCAGAAGACCCTTCAGAAGACCCTTCAGAAGACCCTTCAGAAGACCCTTCAGAAGACCCTTCAGAAGACCCTTCAGAAGACCCTTCAGAAGACCCTTCAGAAGACCCTTCAGAAGACCCTTCAGAAGACCCTTCAGAAGACCCTTCAGAAGACCCTTCAGAAGACCCTTCAGAAGACCCTTCAGAAGACCCTTCAGAAGACCCTTCAGAAGACCCTTCAGAAGACCCTTCAGAAGACCCTTCAGAAGACCCTTCAGAAGACCCTTCAGAAGACCCTTCAGAAGACCCTTCAGAAGACCCTTCAGAAGACCCTTCAGAAGACCCTTCAGAAGACCCTTCAGAAGACCCTTCAGAAGACCCTTCAGAAGACCCTTCAGAAGACCCTTCAGAAGACCCTTCAGAAGACCCTTCAGAAGACCCTTCAGAAGACCCTTCAGAAGACCCTTCAGAAGACCCTTCAGAAGACCCTTCAGAAGACCCTTCAGAAGACCCTTCAGAAGACCCTTCAGAAGACCCTTCAGAAGACCCTTCAGAAGACCCTTCAGAAGACCCTTCAGAAGACCCTTCAGAAGACCCTTCAGAAGACCCTTCAGAAGACCCTTCAGAAGACCCTTCAGAAGACCCTTCAGAAGACCCTTCAGAAGACCCTTCAGAAGACCCTTCAGAAGACCCTTCAGAAGACCCTTCAGAAGACCCTTCAGAAGACCCTTCAGAAGACCCTTCAGAAGACCCTTCAGAAGACCCTTCAGAAGACCCTTCAGAAGACCCTTCAGAAGACCCTTCAGAAGACCCTTCAGAAGACCCTTCAGAAGACCCTTCAGAAGACCCTTCAGAAGACCCTTCAGAAGACCCTTCAGAAGACCCTTCAGAAGACCCTTCAGAAGACCCTTCAGAAGACCCTTCAGAAGACCCTTCAGAAGACCCTTCAGAAGACCCTTCAGAAGACCCTTCAGAAGACCCTTCAGAAGACCCTTCAGAAGACCCTTCAGAAGACCCTTCAGAAGACCCTTCAGAAGACCCTTCAGAAGACCCTTCAGAAGACCCTTCAGAAGACCCTTCAGAAGACCCTTCAGAAGACCCTTCAGAAGACCCTTCAGAAGACCCTTCAGAAGACCCTTCAGAAGACCCTTCAGAAGACCCTTCAGAAGACCCTTCAGAAGACCCTTCAGAAGACCCTTCAGAAGACCCTTCAGAAGATCCTTCAGAAGACTCAGCCCCTAATTCGGTGAGATGTGAATTTTCAGTAGAAAATTTATCAATTTCAAATTGAAATTTGAATCAAAACTCATTTCACTCTCAGGAAAACATTTTTTATTTATCTATTTCCAGATATAAATATCTCCGATTTTCAAAACTTGTATACATTCAATATTCAAACGGGAAAATTTTATCTCCCAGAATCTCCAGCTCCAGAGGGTCAAATGTTCTTGGCCCATATGCAAGCTCTGGAAGCTGTTCCAGAAACGTTTTCGCTCCAAAAAAAAGCACGTCCAAAATCGATTACTTCCGGATCGCTCTAAACAAAACACACAATGTTTTCGCTTTTTCCTCCTCCCGTGCGCTTTCCCTTGATTGGCGGAAACAATAAACTCCTCAGCTGAGACTGTGCTGCCGATGCAGTGTGTATAAATAAAATATTTTCAATTTATAGCAGCTGCAGCTTCCAACATCATCCGGGGGAACATTTGGGAAGCGACAACAACCAAATAAAACTCCCCGGAAAAGTCGAACATGGGGTATTGGGAATTTTCCGCTTAAATGTGACGATGGGACGGCAGCTTGTAAGAGGGAAGAAATGGCGAGATCAGCGAGTGTGCGAAAAAGGTTCTATTGAGATGATGAAATTTATAACAGCAACTTTTTAAACGAAACATAAAAATGGGTGACCGAAAATCGATTTTCTTGTTCACTTTTTTTCCTTCCCCCATACACCGTATCAAAAGAATACCGATTAAATTATCAACCCATTGATTTTCCGACCGGTTGAAGCATAATTTGACCCCATCAAGAGTGACTACTCGAGTGCATTTTTTCTGGTTAAAAATACAAACAACCACAAAAAAAAAGTAATAGCAATAATAGTAAAAAAGAAAAAAAGAAGTCTACCAATTTATGTGGATGACGTTGTATTGATCGTTAAATTTGATGGCTCATTGCAGAATGAACAACAACAACAAAAACAACAACGAAGGCCCTAGCTTGGCATGGCTGGACCAATCGATGGCAATGGGCTTTTATCGGGTACTATCTTTGTTGTGGGCGGAAATTGGTTGTCGAGGAGCGAAATTGTTTGGGACACATGCATGGACCCGACTTTAAATGTGGAAACACACGACGTAATTCATTCTCACAATGCCATACAATAAGCGGTTCAATAGATGGTTTTAACTTTTGGAAGCCCTTTATTTGGACATTTTGGGCATAAGTTAAAGTACATGGAAAATTAACCAAATCAGTGTTGTTAAGCCGAAGGCCGCTAGGCCGGATGGGTAAAAAGGCCGAACGATGTTCGGCCGAATAGGACTAAAGGCCGAATGGTCATCAGGTCGAATGGACGATAGGCCGAATGGTCGAAAGGCCGAATGGTCATAAGGCCGAATGGTCATAAGGCCGAATGGTCATTTGGCTGAATGGTCATTAGGCCAAATGGTCATTAGGCCGAAAGGTCGTAAGCCCAAATGGTTGTAAGGCCAAATGGTCGCAAGGGAGAATGGATGCTAGGCCGAAAGGTCGTTAGGCCGAATTGCCACTAGGCCAAATGGTTGTTAGGCTGAATAGTCGTAAGGCCGAATTATACTAGATATTATCGCTTTTTGCATGTAAGGCCGATCGGTAGTTAGATCGCATGGAGGCAAGGCCGAAAGGATGTTCGGCCGAATAGTCACTAGGCTGAATGGTCACTAGGCCGAATGGTCATTATACCGAAAGGTTCTTAGGCCGAGTGGTCATGAGGCCGAATCGTCGTATGCCCGAATGGTCATTTGGCCGAATAGTCACTGGGCCGAATGGTCATTAGGCCAAATGGTCGTAAGGTCGAATGTATGCCAGGCCGATAAGACATATTAACGCTCGTTTGCATTTTGGGGCGAATGGTAGTTAGGCCGAATGGACGATAGGCCGAATGTTCGTAAGACCGAATGATCATTGGGCCGAATAGTCATCAGGCCTAATGGACGTAAGGCTGGATTCGACCATTCGGCTTTGCGACCATTTGGCCTATCGTACATTCGGCCTAACAGCCATTCGGCCTAACGACCATTCGGCCTAACTGCCATTTGCCTCAACATGCAAACAAGCGTTGATATGTTTTTTTGGGCCTGGCGTACATTCGGCCTAATGACCATTCGGCCTAATAACCAATCGGCCTAGAAACCATTCGGCCAAGAAACCATTCGGCCGAACATCTTTTCGGCCTTGCGTAATTTCGGCCTATCAGCCTTCGGCTGGAAAACCGTCGGCCCAATAACCCATTCGGCCTAGTGGCCTATTCGGCCAGATAACCCATTCGGCCTCATAACCTTCGGCTGAATGACCTTCGGCCGAATGACTTTCGGCCTAATGACTCAGCCTCGATGAGAGCCACGTTTAATACTAAACAATATGATTTTTAGAGTTTTCAATTGATTTCCATAAACATAGTCATACAAGTGAGTTTTGACAAAACGATAATGCTACGCGATTCATTAGATTTGATGATCCTAACTTGATTCAAAACTAGAATTTTCTTAACAAAATCAATGTAATATACGGCAAAACCACAGCAATTTTTGAGAAATGTTCATCATATGAAATTTGCATACTAAGCAAGTTTTGATTTAAAATGATAATACATTGAACTGGATCCTCCACTGCTCTTCAATTGAAAGGAAGAGGGTTCAACCCAAAACAGGAAATTACGTACAATTTAAACTGATGTTCCATCATGTTTGGAGCATCTAAAAACTTCAATTCGAGAAGATAATCTAAACACAATTCACATGTATAGGAAGTACTTCATATAGAAATTGTTACGATATATGTATTTAAAACCTGCAAGAAGTCAAAAAAATTAAAAAAAAACAACCTTCCAAGAAATTGGCAATTTTTTAAAATCTTTGTAAGAACGATCTATTCAGTGGAATAGTATTGCCGAATAGTTTGTAAAAGTGGAAAATTTCAAGAAAATAGCAGGACACATCTTAAAAGGGAGAAATTTTATACTTCCATTAAAAAAAAGTTTTCATTACATTAGAAAAATTCTACGATAGAGGAAAAAATTGTAAACTGAAAATGGCAGTAAATCTGTTGGAAGATAACTCGCTATAATTGTGAGCCTTAGTGTTAACTCATACAGTTTTCATCAGGCTTTTTTTGAGTAAAAAACTAAAAATAAAATATGAATATATTTTGAAAACAAAAATAGACAAAATTATAAACTAAATCAAAATATTAATAAAAATTCAGCTTAACCATCCAGCTTCTTGCTTCACTTAGTTAAAAATAAAATTGCTGTTGCAAAAATGTAAGGAGTCGCATAATAGATTGGATAGTTCTTTTCATAGGCAGCAAAATGATGTCAAAATTTCTAATGTCCGATGATCATCAAAAAAGTGTCTCATTTCCAGAAGAACGAAGCTTTATTTGAAGTTTTTTTTTTTAAGAAAAAACAATGCAAGATTCAAACACAAAGTTTCAATATAGCAATGCGGAATACATACCAAATAAGCTTGGAACATTTCTCCAGTTCAAATCCCCTCCCCTAGAAAATTTGGTTTTATTTGCTTGATAAGCTCTCGAATTATATCAAAAGTATTATATAAAAGTCTCCCCATGCCAAATACACCTCCCTTTTTTCACAATTTTCACTGGAAGGTAGGAAAGGTTCCAAAAAATCATAGAAACATTCTTCGTATAAAATTCCCCTATCATGCAAAATTTGTTCAACTTTGCCTGATCATATCTCGATTCATGCAAAAATAATTGTATTAAAATCCTCCTCCCTACTTCCAAACCCCGTGCTGGAAACAGGGAGGAATCTCAAAGTATTATTAAAATGTTTCTTGTTCCCAAATATCTTCCCATGCCAAATTTGGTTCCATTTTCATGATCAGTTCTCGTGTTATTCAAACATGATTTTTTGTTTCGGAGGCCCCTCCTCGCTTCCAGGAAGGGGGAGAGGTCTCAAACTATCAGAAGAAACTTCCCTTGCCCCAAAAGACACCTCCGGCCAACTTTCACGCAAATCGATTTAAAATTTCCGGGTTCATAGGGAACAGACAGAGCGACAGACAAAAATTCATTTTTATATACAAGCTTGCTAAATTGTTCGATTTTACCCGGACTTTCCCGGATATTTTTTACAAAATTTATTAAACGTTCAATATGAACCGGTTGTCCAGATTCCATTGAGAATAGCCCAGATTTCACCGAGATCTGTTCATTTTTATGCAAAATTAAACAAAAACCTAGAAATGATTTATTATATTTGTCACGACCAAAAACTGACATTTTTTTAACAAGTTCTGTCAAAATAAACTTGAAGGTCTTTTCGGATGCCAGAATACGAGTCAAAATCTGCTGATGTATTTCAATGAATAAAAAAACTATAAAATGTTATAAATTTTGGTATTTTTTAAGTAATTCCTGGGTAATGCCCTGATTTTGGATTGTAAATTTGAAAATCAATGCGTGGATTTCTCCAGGTTATTAAATAAAATAGCCCGGATTTGCCCAGCCCAGACATGTATCAGAAAATGTCTGAGTACCTTTATACAGATGATTATTCAAAATAGGCTCAGACAAACATAATTTGACAGTTTACATAAGTTTTTATCAAAGCTACTAAAAACCGTACTTGGTGTGTTTGCAATAGAAGATAAAGAGTACCTTTATTAATGAGTCACGAATTCCACAAATGTGGAATAAAACTAAATTCTAGAATTAAAAAAAATTCTATTTCTAAGTAGGTAAGTCAAATAACAACTTCCAAGGAAGCAAAAAAAAACGGCTACATAAATATGCCCTTGTTTGGCTTTCTTCCCCACTATCAATGAACCGTTTCCACCTAGTGAGTACGCTAAGTGAAGATTAAACCGTGAAATTTTCTTCTCTTTTCTGTTTTCGAGCACCCAAACTAAACCCCGCCGATTGGAACGGTTCAAGAAAGTGCTCTCGAGGAGTAAGGATAAGCTCTTTCAATTATTGGGAAATTATCAAAATTAACGGGTTCTTTCGACGGTTTTTCCGGCGTAGTTTGGCATTTGGGCTTCGGTGTCTCGGTGAGGGAAAAGGGCGCTAATTGAATTGAACATTTCGGAATCCTTCGGGACTTAAGGCACTTAACAGGTATTTAATTAGCAATCAGGTTATAGAGTTCAGTCGATTGGGTGGTTAATTGTTAGTGCAATGGAATTGAATTTTCGTTTATTTGATTAGTAAATGTATCGTGTGGGAAAATTTTGTTTATTTTTGTAAGAAATCAAAATTATTAACCTTTTGCTGCGGATGGAATGTAATCATCCAAATGTTGATTCACAATTTAATCAAAAATCGTTACACCTTTGAAGAAATAAACTGTTCAACTGCTGCATAAACGAAACAGGCCCAGTCGATAAGCGATCTGTAATTTGACCGAAAACTACTTCCCCCGGTGTGTAGCGCTATTCCGTGCCAGACAAGGACAGGCCAGCTGCCTTTAGGAGAATCCAATTTCCCATTGTAAATCAGATTTCACAAAACCACACCACACCATTCATGGAATCTGACTTTTCCATCTAGAAACCATAACCGAAAACCGCACCGCAATTTATAAGCGGTTTGATTTGCAACAGCAGCATAGTATCTTCCTGGCAGCTTATCGAATAGGGACCGTTCAGGGGTGTTCATTTGAGATGCCTTATCGAACGAATGGAAAAAGTTTTAATACATTCCGATTTCCTTCTGAGTAGTATCATGGGTCTAAGAGATATTTAAAACGTTTCAGAACCGTACTCACATTTTTATGCTACGTTGTGATTGGATCTACCACTATACTTGAAGAATTTTTCCAAGAAGCATTGGAAATTCAAAATAGAAAAAAAACTAATACAAAATAAATTTTTAATTTCAAATTTAGTTTAAATAATGAAAACATTCTTATCCTTGTGTTAAAAATGGATGTTTTTCATTAAAAGATTGCATAGACTTCATGATCAAAATCAAAAGCCTAATTTATCATCGCAGGAAGTCTGTAATTTTTGTGACTAAGAGTACAGAAAAAAAGCTTTTCAAAATCAGCCTTCAGTACCAAATTTTAAATTTAATACCGTGGTTACCTTTTCTTAGGGTCTTAGTAAATTTATAGAACTTTGAAAATTCGATGAAGCACCTTGAAAATCTTTAGTTGTTTTGATTGCGAAAGTGCCACCCATTTTTTGTACAAACTTTCCTCAAGGCCATCGAATGATTTAATTGGGTTTTAATTTTTTTTTAACAGACTAGGGACTCAATCATTTGTATTGGATTCAAGGATCAATTTTAATTTTTGTTTAAATTTTTCAAAATTCTTGTTGATTTGAAAATTGGAGCTTGTCAATTTTTTTTTTGTAGTTTTCATGTGTGGAAGAAATCAATAAAAATTATTCAACATTTTAAAGCAAATATAACCATAAGATACATTACTTATTAACTGATAAATGAATTTGTTCGTAACAAATTTTATTTTCAATGTAACAACACATGCCTCTGAGGTTTGCACTCACTAACAATTCCAGATGGTTCTATATTTTCATGATACCGTAAACTGGGGGAACAGTGATCACTTTTTTGATTAATTTCAAAATATTTTGGAGGGGGTTGCTTTTTTGTAACACTGAAAATTTCAAAATACTAACTGAGGTAAGGAGTATAAAGCATGATCATTGATAGCAGGATATTCAAACGACATTTTGGTGGCTATGACTAAATGTTCGTTACAAAACCAGATTGCATGTTTCGGGGTAACTTTGATCACAATTTTTTTGATCACCAAGCTCATTTGTTTGGCCATGCTTCAGTCATTTTATGACATAAAGTGAGCAAAATAAGAATAGTACAACTTTATGTTTTGCTTGTTAAAATATGAATGATTGAAAATCCCCGAAATTTTCTCCTTCAATTTGTTTTGAATAGTTTCACGGATCATCAAGCATAAGTTTACTTTTTTGGGATGTTGCATTTGGCGTTGATGACTAAAAATATGAAAAAAAGGGCGCAAAAAAGATTAGTACCACTTGTGTTTTTCAACAAAAACAAGATTATTTCTATAAGTTTACTGTGTAAAAGTTAATAAAAATGCTTCTATAAACTATATGAATAGATAACTGCATTTAAAGGAGTTTTCTAAAATTTCAAGGGTTTTCAAAGGTTTTAAAAAGTTTTATGTTATGCTTCTCTAGTGTTAGAGAATTTGATATTTGAGCTATTACCCATTTTCCATATATTTGGTCCTCAACGCCAATTGCAACGTCCAAAAAAAAGTAAACTTATGCTTGATTTATCCGCTAAACAATTCAAAACAAATTGTAGAAGAAAATTTTGGTAATTTTCAATCATTCATATTTTAACTGGCAACATATAGTGGTACTATTCTTATTTCGCTCACTGTATTGCATTTCTTTTGATCTCATTCTGAAGTCGATGAGCAAACCTTCTTCGTATGTTATTGGCAAAATGTATAAGCTAACTTAATATGGCTTAAACTTGGCTTAAAGTTGAAAATTTTCCAAAAAAAATCGCACTTTATATTTAAACCCGATCAGTTCAGGGTTGGGTGGACTGAATTTAAAAATTTGAGTTGCATGTTGCATTATCCAAATTTTTTTTAAATTTTTTGCTAAAAATTTGCCTAGTGCTTTAAATAGTTAAAATAGCTACTTAAGTTATCGATCAAAAGTTTGGGATCACCCCTCAGTATGGTGTATCGGCAAAAAGTTTGGGATCATGCGAAACATGCAATTTTATGTTGTGCGTATCTTAGCCATCAAACAAAGTCTCGCAAATCTGATAAGTTATCTTTAATGTTCAATGTTCATGAGTTTTTTTCGCTTTTAAGATTTTAAGTGAAAATGTTTTTTAGACTCACTTCGTTAAAACTTAAGCTATAGTTTGATAATTTTTTGATAATGTTCACCAAATAGTCGGTATGTTCAATAAATACCTGCAAACTTGTTTCGACGATCACTATGTTATCTTACAAGTTATTGCAGATCGGTTTGGCTCCGTGTTTGATGGATCAACATTTTTCGATCCATTAAGTGTTAAATTGCCTTTTAGGCCGTTCAGATACCACATAAACCAAAAAATTGAGATTTTTACCCCCTACCCTTCTTCCCAGGATATTCACCTGAACAGATTCGATTTCTGTTCCCTACATCTAATACTACATTTCCATTTCTTGGTTATTTTTTTTATTGCAAGCTCCGATTTTTACAGAATGCATCTTCAAAGCCCAGATTATTTAAAAATTAAATTTATATAATTTATTCGTTGCAAATTAGTTACTTGTTACTACACTTTGATCTTAGACTTAAGGCCGAGAAGCGATAGGAAGTTAGTTACTAATTCTTTGAATTAAGTTACAATTTAATTAAAAATCTAGTATGAGAGCTTGAAATTCAAGAAAAAACAAATAAAAATTAAATTTCAAAAGCTTCATACATAAGAATATGATTTTGATGATCTTATTGAAGAATTGGAATAAGAATTAAAATTAATTCAATACTTTCGAACAATGATTCAGCTAAATACTTCATAAAAATAATTAAATATTCAGTTCTTAATTCAAAGCAATTATATTGACGAACACTTTTCTCAAATAATTGTTATGGAATTGTTGCAAAATGAGAATCACTAAAATTTTGGGTCTTACGCTAATATGAAGATGCCTAGTAAAAAAAATTGTGGATAACTTGCAGATTTTTGTTCACATTTTCTTCTACGAAAATCTGTGTATAGTTTTCATTTGTGAAATGACATTTATATTGGAATATTCTTCAAAAAAATTTAAAAGTTTTAATTTTTAAACTACTAATTGTTAAAATCACGAAAATTATCTCTTTATCAAAGCTTTTTCACAGTGAACATCTAAGATTCGCATATTGTTTTATGAAAGGATATAAAAAAAGTTATTGAGGAAATTTGTTAACAGTTTTCACTATTTTACAAACTTTTTTACAAACCTACAAAATATAAGTCTGTTGAGTTTTGAGATTCGGAAACAGGTTGAAAATTGTTATATTGATTCCAGTTTCAGAATTCAGATTTTGAATGCAAGTTCAAAATTCAGAATATGGCTATGCTCGAAAATGAGTTCACAATTCAGCAGAAAATCACAAATATTCAGCAAAATATGGGTTACACGTTTTGCTGAGTTTTAATAATGAAATTAATATTATTTTCATTTAAAAAAATGTCTTCCACAGAATTACTTCATAGAATCGACATTTCATTTAAAATTTTTCTGAATAAAGAAACATGTAGCTGATCTTCATCTCAAACATTTGCACGAAATTATTATTTTTTTTTGGTGTTTTGTGAATATTATTAATATTGAATATTTTTCAAAAACAAAATTTCAAACAGAAAATATTGAATTTAAAAATTTGGATCAAGTTTGCAGGAACCAGATTTGAACCGAGAAATCAATCGCTTACTTTTATTTATAAAAGTTTGATTTTATTTCATCGATTTGGTTGAAATGATTGAATTTGCTCAAGAGTTTGAAAAATTAAGTTTATTTAGATTTGTTAAAGAAATTGAAGGCTTTCCAAAAAAACTTATTTTAGACTCAAATCAAATAACGCTTATCAAACAGACTCTTGAACAAAAATAAGATTTTTACGTTCCATGAACATGAATTCCATGCTTTATTACTTAAAGTTTCATTGTACAAATTAATCTCACCATTTTAAAGATTTTTTAACAGTTTAATGTAAAATTATATATCATACTAGCTGATTTTACCCGGCCTTGCTCGGGTTCACATAAAATATAAATCGAAATGAGTCGTTTGACTTTTTGAAATTTTGAAAGCTTTTTGTTCATCATCATAACAAATTGGACCATGTTTGGTCATGTGAGCTTTGTAAGTTTTGTTAGTCTTCTTAAAGTTTCAATTGGGATTATAAGAAAAGTTTATCGTTTTTGTAATATTGAACAACTAATAGTTTTAGGTTTGCTAATAGAAATTTGAGCTAATTTTCCTTGAATGCTTATCCATTCTATCACGAAAAACATTGAAATGTAAGGTTGCCATGTTGCCCGGATTTATCCGGAACATTTGACTCAAAATTTAAGGTCCGGTTTCCCGGATTTTGTTGCAAAACGCCCGGATTCAATCACATCATTTTTAAAACGTAACATAAGCTGAGAATTAATTATTATAATTTTTCATTTTTACGTTCAAAAAGAAGTTATAAATGGCAAGTTCTAGAAATAATCATGACTCGTGTTTAGAAGCTTGATATACAATTTAAAATCTGCTGATGTGGTTTGTTGAAAAAAATATTGCAAGTATATTTTTCGTTATTTTTACTGAATAATTTCGCGGTTTTGACCAAGTTTGCCCGGATATTGCCAGGATATCGGTTTGAACATTTTGAAAACAAATGCTGGATTTGGCCAGGTTTTTCGATAAAATTGGCTGGATTTGTCCGGTCCCGATACGGCAATTCTGGCAACCTTATTTTACACCCACCCGTTTTCAGGAAGCTTTAATTGAATTACCATTTTTTTATCACATGATATCACATTTCCATAATTTATCTAGTGAAAATCCCATGTATTAAGCTTGTAAACAAATGTTATCGACCTCTTTTCAAGATCTCCTCGTAGAATGGAATTCCCATTTGAGTTTTATTTTGTACTTAGAAATTTCTAAATAGATTTCCGCTGAAACCTTATAAAAGACTTCCTCTGCATGTTTTCAATGTGCTTTTTCAGTTCTCTTATAATTGGATGGTAGAATTGAACACATCGATGATCAATAATATCTTAAAATTAATGGATTTACAAATGAAATTGAATTGTACAAAACTAAAAACTTCAGATTCAATTACTAAAAGTCTCGTGCGTTGGATTTGTTTTAATTTTTTGGATAAAATGAACGTTTAATTGTCTAATTCCTATAGTAAATTTATTCCTACACGGCAATCAAAGTGTTGAGATCGCAGCCTTGAACTTACAACCCTCCCTCAGTTTTATTATTTGTTTCCCTATGAGGAGTTCCGAAAATATGAAAATGGATGGTTCCTAAAAGCTGGAACATTAGTTTTCAGTCCAAATAGTTATTCAACTGAAGAAGTCAATTCATAATGAACATGAATTAATGTATCCATACTTTACACACTGCATATGCTAGTAGATTCTCAACCACTGTTCTTCTCAATATATTTCTAACAGGCGAGTAGTTTTTTTTTAATCCTAAATGAAGGCTCATTATTGCAATTAAATGCCTCGCACCGGTACTACGCGCTTTGAACAGTAGAAGGAAAAAACACCCGCCAAAATTTCTCCTTTAAAATTTTTCATGCTCAGCAAGCATTGATTTGCTTTCCAGTACACGTGAACTTTGGATGGTCGTTTCTAATGCCTGGCCCATGGTGATGGTGAAAACAATCCCGCCAAAGGAAACGAAAATCGGTTGACAAATGGGTGCCATGACTTTTGGTTTGTGGGAATGAAAACGTAAGTTGTATGGGAGGGTCCCTTTTCTTAGGTGGGAGGGGCTCAAAACTATTACCTCGACCTTTCTCATGTCCGTTTACATCACTGTACCAAATTTCAAGCTGATCGGTTAAGCGGTGTGGATTTGTATAAGGTGCATATATATATACAAACATATATAGCCCAACTCATCTTTATATATTAGACTAGCAGACCCGGTAAACTTCGTCTTACCATGTTCAATTTGGCGTCCATTTTCTATTTTTCCTAGTTTTTTTTTACATTTCCCTTCTTTCCCTTTACTCGAATCGTCCCGCTAAATTCTATCAAAATTAAACCAAAGAATTTAAACTCAACGGGTCTTTTAAAATCTGTATTCCATTCAGTAAATTTATTCCGTTTTGTTATATTGTTTTAATATCGGGACAATTTTTGGAGTATTTGCCGAATATTTTGCCTAACGCAGTGCTTTCAGCTCCCAATTAGCTTTTGATGGTGTATTTTTTAGAGCTGAAGAAATAAAAAAAACATAAGAAAATAAATTTTACTAAACTTTTTCAAACAGCTTTTCATTCACCATCTCCATCCTTCGAAGCAGTTTGTATTAAAATCCATATTTTCACCAAAATCATTTCCAAAAAGATTCGCCTGATACTTAAGTTATAGACTTTACACATTTCAACTTAAAGTGTTCCCAAACAGCACTTGTCATGGCATTAAATCTGGCGATTTTGCGTATTACAAATTCCTTTTTTTTTATTCAAGCAAAAAATGCAAATTAATTCCTTTTAATTCCTTTGAACTTTGAACAAAGAAAAGATTGGTTTTGAAAAGAGGAAAACATATGTTTAGATATATTCACCCATTATTTTAAAGATTTTAATTGAAGCAGTTCTGATTTCAAATTTTCGTGAACATTGTTGGTGGTGATCTGTGATTTCATTTAGGATTACGTTATATTTTTAAGACTTAATAACATTCAATTGAAAACCAGATTTTTTTAAATTTAATAGATCGAAAAGAAATCATCTTTTCAGGCTTCGATGGTTTCATGAGTTCATTTAATTCCTGGAAATTATCATATAAACAAAACCTTAATAAAAATTATGTGTCTTTTTCACTGTAAATCTTAATTTTGAAAATTTAAACACCGGTTAAATCCTAAAGAATATCACCACAGTTCAACTTTCATATTCTCTGAAAAAAAAATTAAAAAAAAATTAATTTTATTTATTTAAAAAATAAAGTTATGTTGACAAAAAGAAATATCGAAGTTTACATTTGTCCCATTTATTGGGGCAGGTGAAAACACATAGGTCTTTTTCAGATGCGTCAGTGAAAAGACTTTAAAATTAATTTAATACATGTTCTTGTTAGTCTGTTTTATCAACTTTCATTGCTATATCCTAAGTTTTTCTCCGGAATAAATTAATGCTTGGTACTTCAAATTCACCGAATGCTGTCTGCTGTTCAACCAAAAGACCTTGATTTACAAAGACCTTTATAATAATTTTGAATATCCGCTTCAGATTCAACACTCGGGATATCCTTTCTGGCCATTCTGGAGATAAAATTCTTAAATTGTAGATGTTTCATAGCTAAATGGCGCGTTTTCACTTATTCCAAAACGCAACCGACGACGAACCAATCAGGAACGCACTCGATGACATCATCACTGGACGACGGCTGACCAGGAGCAATTAGCTGACGTCGATTTTAAAAATCGTGAGACGGCCGTTGAGGAAACACGCGGCAAAAAAGTTTGTGAGTTTCAATTTCCGAGTGCACAGTGCATTGACAAATTCAAAAGTATAATTTGTAATTAATTTAATCTTTTAATTTTACTTAATAAATACAGTTTTTCTGAGGATGGCCGAAAGTTAAGTAGGCCGAAAACGTTAAAAAACAGCATTTTTATTTCGTCTTGCGCTCACCGAAAAATATCAATCAAAAAAGATTATATTATTCCATCTAAGAAATTACAGGAATTAATATTATTTTAAACACTTTCAGGTCATATTAAAAGTTCATCATAAAAATCTGCTGCCCCTGGAATATCAATCACGAAACAACTTTTCAACAAAACAGTGAATCAAAAGTCTCTTCTATATAGCCAAAATATGTAAAACAAAAACACGCTTTTCATATTAAGTTTGTACTTGAATTGTGTGTAAACAAACAGTTAACGTGTAAACAGTTTTTTGGTGAATGATTTTAAAAAAAGAGTTAAGTATATTTAATTAAATTTTTTTTTGGCCCAACAATGATTTAGATGAAGAAATAATGTATATATTTTTTGTAAAAGTTGATAGCTTACACTTGCTCTAGTCTACTTTCTTAATTGAAAATTCTTTCGGAAAATTCATGTCCTCACTTTTTGTTATTAAAAAGTAGATTATTTTATTGATAACTTCAATTTACGTTTGCGAAAAAAACAAATATTCATTCGGCCTTTTAAAACTTCAATCCTATCTAATCCATTTCAAAGAACAGACTCTTGTTGAGAGGACGAATGACCAAGTTGGTTAAAATCCTCTATAAATAAACAAAATAGAATAGAATAGACTCTTGTTCAGTTAATGTGTCTAGCGTTCTAGGCGTATTGAATTATACGAAATTGAATGTAAAGCTTCCCAATTTCTTATTTTCAAACGTCCGCAAAGTGTCATAACATTATTTCATATTTATCTTTACCAAATTCATATTTTTTGGACAACAATTTACTACTTAAATTAACACGAATTTCAAAATGGTTTAAATATTTGAAATCGTTTATATGGTTTTGATTTGATCGATAAAATATCAATCCGTGTCACATCTAGGCGTTATATATTACCATGTGCTGTGTACAAATAAGCAAGAAAAAAAACACATCTAGGTTGCATATCGCCCCCACGTGCTTAAGAAATATAGGTAGGTACTTGGTTGAGAAATAGGCGCCTAATTTTAAAATTTTTCCAGTGATCAATGAACAGTATGCTTTGGTTACTATTATCTTGCAACGACGTTTGCTAGCGACGCCTCGCCCATGGAGACGAAAAACAAACCCCTCGAAGAAAAGAACATATCTAAAAATGGATGCCTGACTTTTCAATTCAGATTTTGGCAAAACAAATATTATATGTTTTATTCGATCAGCAAAATGCCAACCTGAGTCACATCTAGGCGACATTCATAACCATGTGCTGTAGAAATGAGCTAGGAATCAAGGAAAAAAAACACATCAGGGCATCATATCGCCACCACTTGCAATGAAAGTATGCTTGGTTGAGAAATACGCACCAAAATATTCTCACTGATCAGTATGTTATGCTATGGTTACTATCTTCTAACGACGTCAGGTCGAGACGCCTCGACCTTGGAGACGAAAAACAAACCGCCCAAAGGAAAAAAAAATCTCGAAAAAATGGAAGCCATGACTTTCATTTCATTCAAAAAACTACAAATTTAATAATTACGGACAATTGATGCTACTTTGTGTTGTTTTTATTCGATATAAACCGATTCACATGGCTACAGAATATTCTAAAAATAATTTCATTCGAATCGTTTGGGTCATTTCGGAGGAGTAGTACTACAAACACCGTTACAAGAGAATTTTATATAATAGATGTTTTAAGTTTTTTTTTATTGCATTATTTGAGCAAAAAAAAAGACAAAACCTTATCACTGAATCACTAAACCCTCTCCCCCCCATGAATCGGTTCTTTCTACGGCCCTGCTTGGGTATACTTGATTCCTCAGCTATATCTCGAAACTGGAATGTATTACATCGATATTTTTTTTTTCAAAAATTTGCCAAATATAAACAACAAACCTGTATACCGAAAAATTTTACAAAATTTTTTTTTGAGTTATTGCACTTTGGTTGAAAAATCTAACAGAATGTGACTAAAAGATCTTTTTTATCACTTTGGAATGTTTCACAAACGGAAAAATTATAATATTTTTTTTTATTCCAATGTGTCAATCGCTAGCGTATTATATGAGCTTCTTAATGTCAAATTTTCAAATAAACATTAAACTCTCAATTTAAAAAAAAAAGTTTTCTAATGTGTTTGTAATTTTTCCTGCTTAAAAGGATTTAAAACAGTGCTTTTATATGAAAATTAGAAAATTGCGCCTTTAAGAATGCAATGCTATAGGGCAGTAAACCAACTTTTTGAAATTTTTTATCTGACTCTTATAAACTGTAAAATGAAAACTTGAATGACAAAAACTGAATGAATTTTTTATCTTCAGATTTTGGATTATTTTTGTCTTAGCTTAGGGCACTCTATTAAATGATCAAGTATCCTCTCACTTTCAAAATTTTTCAATTTTTTTTAACTACCATGAAATCGCTTCTAGTTCATCTAAGGGTTTAATGGATCGATCTAACTTTTGCTGCATATAATCTCGAAATCACACGCTGTCGGAAAAGGAAAAAGATGGCGATCTTGCAAAATTTTGTCATAAAGCTATGACGAAAATCAGAAAAAGGGATCAAGTATACTCATCCTCTCCTACCTTCTTGGCCAGTAAGTCTTAAAAGATAAAATTTACCATTTTGCTAGGTGAATGAAAAAAAAAGCAAAATCTACCAAAAACATGTGTGGAAAAGAAAAACCGCTGCTCCTTTCTAAATTTTTCCTTTTTTTTAATTTCCCGCGTATCTTCTTTTCTTAACCCTTTTAATAACGGGTGGCAACTAAAATAACGGAATTTCTTCCAGCTTCCAGGTTTACCTTCTTTGACGGTAAATGCGCACAGCAAGCAACGTTGTATCGAGAAATCCGGCTTTTCTAGGCCAAAATCTCCAGAATATCCTTTTCCCGAACAGCTGCTGTTACAATTTTTCCATCTTCTCAACCATGACAGTATGCCGATGATGATTCTGATGATGATGCTGATGATGATTGTGATGGCAATGATGATCGTCACGTCGTCGTGCCAAACTTGACTGACTCAAATCGATCCGAACATATTGAGCACGCATTGGTTTTCGAGAAATGTCTGCTTAGTTCACCGGTTGAATGCGGTTTTGTGGCTAACGAATTTGGCGCGGTTGATGTTTCCCCCTCACTATCGGTGGTTCAGTTCCATTCAATTCAACAAGGAGGATTTTACTGGTACAATTAGTAAAACTTCTGATTACAATTCTGTTAGAATAAATTCCACTTCAATTCTTCTCGTTACCTACCCTTTGCATTCCGATTGTCTGAAAATGTTAATCGCCCATTTTGCCACCCTTTCCATGGGTTTGTTTCCGTTTGATTTAGGGTCAACCATTGGCTGGCGGCTGATTCCCTGGAATCATTGGTGGAACAACCATTGGGAAGTACTATCTACCCCAGAGATGCAACGACCGGAATACTAGGAGTACTGTGAACCATGTTTTAGCCCTTCTGCAGCAAAGTAGTAGAAGGTATCTATAGTACTCGCTAGTGTGTGGCACATTTCATAATTCTTTCCGCATCGTCAGAGGAAAACGAGCTGCATTGTGTTCGGCCAGCTGTTGCCAATTCTGCCACCTATCTCCAATCCACAGCTGAGTATATCCGTAGAAAAGGATGAATGAATGAGAGCAGGGATGAATGGAGAGGCAAAGATGTGACGGGGTGGATGTCGTGGGAGGTGTTTGTGATCGCATGTGATGTTAGACTGTTAGAAATGGGGTGCTCATTGGCGCTGGATGGTTTTCTATTCTTTATCTTATCCGGAACATGCAGTCGCATCTCGACGCTACAGCAGTAGGTTTCAGTGTTTCCAGGAGCTGTCTATTTTCGTTCTTTACCTTAAACTATTATTTTGATCAATTTTCAAAAATATAGATAAAACATAACAATTGTTAGAAAAAAATTGTAAATGTTCACAGCTCTTCTAAATTAAATTTTTATTGAGCAAAATGAATAAAACAAAAAAAGGGTAAAACTTTTAAACAAGAAGCATATCAAAAATAATTTCCAAATTAAAATTAAATTAATTGAAATTTAACCGTAAGTAATGAACAAACCAATAAAACAAAAATGACAAAAATGACAAAAATGACAAAAATGACAAAAATGACAAAAATGACAAAAATGACAAAAATGACAAAAATGACAAAAATGACAAAAATGACAAAAATGACAAAAATGACAAAAATGACAAAAATGACAAAAATGACAAAAATGACAAAAATGACAAAAATGACAAAAATGACAAAAATGACAAAAATGACAAAAATGACAAAAATGACAAAAATGACAGAAATGACAAAAATGACAAAAATGACAAAAATGACAAAAATGACAAAAATGACAAAAATGACAAAAATGACAAAAATGACAAAAATGACAAAAATGACAAAAATGACAAAAATGACAAAAATGACAAAAATGACAAAAATGACAAAAATGACAAAAATGACAAAAATGACAAAAATGACAAAAATGACAAAAATGACAAAAATGACAAAAATGACAAAAATGACAAAAATGACAAAAATGACAAAAATGACAAAAATGACAAAAATGACAAAAATGACAAAAATGACAAAAATGACAAAAATGACAAAAATGACAAAAATGACAAAAATGACAAAAATGACAAAAATGACAAAAATGACAAAAATGACAAAAATGACAAAAATGACAAAAATGACAAAAATGACAAAAATGACAAAAATGACAAAAATGACAAAAATGACAAAAATGACAAAAATGACAAAAATGACAAAAATGACAAAAATGACAAAAATGACAAAAATGACAAAAATGACAAAAATGACAAAAATGACAAAAATGACAAAAATGACAAAAATGACAAAAATGACAAAAATGACAAAAATGACAAAAATAACAAAAATGACAAAAATGACAAAAATGACAAAAATGACAAAAATGACAAAAATGACAAAAATGACAAAAATGACAAAAATGACAAAAATGACAAAAATGACAAAAATGACAAAAATGACAAAAATGACAAAAATGACAAAAATGACAAAAATGACAAAAATGACAAAAATGACAAAAATGACAAAAATGACAAAAATGACAAAAATGACAAAAATGACAAAAATGACAAAAATGACAAAAATGACAAAAATGACAAAAATGACAAAAATGACAAAAATGACAAAAATGACAAAAATGACAAAAATGACAAAAATGACAAAAATGACAAAAATGACAAAAATGACAAAAATGACAAAAATGACAAAAATGACAAAAATGACAAAAATTACAAAAATGACAAAAATGACAAAAATTACAAAAATGACAAAAATGACAAAAATGACAAAAATGACAAAAATGACAAAAATGACAAAAATGACAAAAATGACAAAAATGACAAAAATGACAAAAATGACAAAAATGACAAAAATGACAAAAATGACAAAAATTACAAAAATGACAAAAATGACAAAAATGACAGAAACGACAAAAATGACAAAAATGACAAAAATGACAAAATTGACAAAAATGACAAAAATGACAAAAATGACAAAAATGACAAAAATGACAAAAATGACAAAAATGACAAAAATGACAAAAATGACAAAAATGACAAAAATGACAAAAATGACAAAAATGACAAAAATGACAAAAATGACAAAAATGACAAAAATGACAAAAATAACAAAAATGACAAAAATGACAAAAATGACAAAAATGACAAAAATGACAAAAATGACAAAAATGACAAAAATGACAAAAATGACAAAAATGACAAAAATGACAAAAATGACAAAAATGACAAAAATGACAAAAATGACAAAAATGACAAAAATGACAAAAATGACAAAAATGACAAAAATGACAAAAATGACAAAAATGACAAAAATGACAAAAATGACAAAAGCGACAAAAATTACAAAAATTACAAACATTACAAACATTACAAAAATGACAAAAATGACAAAAATGACAAAAATGACAAAAATGACAAAAATGACAAAAATGACAAAAATGACAAAAATGACAAAAATGACAAAAATGACAAAAATGACAAAAATGACAAAAATGACAAAAAAGTCAAAAATGACAAAAATGACAAAAACGACAAAAATGACAAAAATGACAAAAATGACAAAAATTACAAAAATGACAAAAATAACAAAAATAACAAAAATGACAAAAATGACAAAAATGACAAAAATGACAAAAATGACAAAAATGACAAAAATGACAAAAATGACAAAAATGACAAAAATGACAAAAATGACAAAAATGACAAAAATGACAAAAATGACAAAAATGACAAAAATGACAAAAATGACAAAAATGACAAAAATGACAAAAATGACAAAAATGACAAAAATGACAAAAATGACAAAAACGACAAAATGACAAAAATGACAAAAATAACAAAAATAACAAAAATGACAAAAATGACAAAAATGACAAAAATGACAAAAATGACAAAAATGACAAAAATGACAAAAATGACAAAAATGACAAAAATGACAAAAATGACAAAAATGACAAAAATGACAAAAATGACAAAAATGACAAAAATGACAAAAATGACAAAAATGACAAAAATGACAAAAATGACAAAAATGACAAAAATGACAAAAATGACAAAAATGACAAAAATGACAAAAATGACAAAAATGACAAAAATGACAAAAATGACAAAAATGACAAAAATGACAAAAATGACAAAAATGACAAAAATGACAAAAATGACAAAAATGACAAAAATGACAAAAATGACAAAAATGACAAAAATGACAAAAATTACAAAAATGACAAAAATGACAAAAATGACAAAAATGACAAAAATGACAAAAATGACAAAAATGACAAAAATGACAAAAATGACAAAAATGACAAAAATGACAAAAATGACAAAAATGACAAAAATGACAAAAATGACAAAAATGACAAAAATGACAAAAATGACAAAAATGACAAAAATGACAAAAATGACAAAAATGACAAAAATGACAAAAATGACAAAAATGACAAAAATGACAAAAATGACAAAAATGACAAATGACAAAAATGACAAAAATGACAAAAATGACAAAAATGACAAAAATTACGAGAAATACAAAAAATACAATAGATAACGATAAATTGACAATAAAAGGCAGAATTTCAACATAAAAAAATTGTAAAATACCAACAAATTGAAAAAATTGCTTTATTGGCAAAAATGAACAAATATGACAAATTGGACAAAATGGACAGAATGGACAGTATTGGTGCAACTGACAAAATTGACTAAGCAGTCGAAATTAACCAAATAATATATTTTAAAAACTTTGAAAATGGCAAAAGTGACATGATCAAGGCCGTGCGAACGGGGGGATTTTAGGGATTTAACCCCTCCCATGGATATTTTTTTAAGATAAAATTTTTCTGTTCAAGAAATGAATTAACAATAGTAACGGGAAATTACTTCATCCCAAAAAAGGTGTTTAATAAGTGTTAACAAACATGTCCAAAAATTTTCGGTTTTTAGTCTTGTATAACTCTAGGCCTAAGACATTTCATTCTGCAACAGTACATAACATTTACGAATTGAAACTAGATTTTAACTTTCAATTTCGACTTACATTTAAAAATTAAACCCTATTCTGTCTTTTAAATTGGTTTTTATTAAGAAATGTAGGTTCATCCTTTACGTTATTACTTATCATTTTTATAATTATAAAACATCTTCATATCATAATAAATTTAATGCTGATTTGAAATATTCTTCAAGAGATCAACAAATTTCAACATCAACTTTAATTTGTGTTTATTCCTTTTTTATAAATATTCAACTCGACATTTATAGAATTTTGATAAATTACTCAAGGCCATCAATTTCACATTTGAATCAGGTGCAAAGAATGCAAATAGCTAATTTTGATTAATGTTGGTGTCTTCCAAAATACCTAGAGATTTTATAAGAAAATTCTGCATTTTCTGATAAAACTTTAAAACATTTCAAACAAATTTTAACATTTCATTTTGACTTCTTCGAGAGCGAACATATTAAAGTTTTTTGTTTGTTCACTTTTCTAAATTTTGTAAAATAATAGATATTAAACTAACTTTTAAATATGTTTTTACTAAATATCAAGTATTAACTAAAATAAAATCATCTAGCAGATTTTGAGAAGTTCGTTTATATCAATCATCAATTGAATTCTATAATAAATAAGACAGATTTAAAGAAATGGAATTAATAAATATTAAAAATTTGCGATAAGAATTTGACAAGAATTATTTTCATCACATGCCATCAAATTGGTCTTAAAAATAAGTTTTAATATTCATAATCTTGAAATTTGTTTAACTAAAATAACATGACTTTAACTGACAAGGCCGATCAATTGAGGTAACATTTTATTATAATTAACAAAAAAAAACCAAATTATACTGTATTTTTTCAAAATAAATGTATCGAATTTTATAGCCAAACTTTAAAAAAATTTTGAACAACTTTTAATTAGTTTGTCTTTGTTTTCAAGTTCAAATTTTTGTGTTTTGATAACATAATCTTTTTGGAAGCTTTGAAAATCTAAGTTGAAGTGATTTCAAGAATTAAGTGATTTTAAATCTTTAATCTTGTTTATTAAAAATTTCCCCAATGTTTTCACAGCCAGAAATTCAAATGAGAATGTATCCAAATGGAATCATAGATATTCAAATAATAACAGATAATTTTGATGATTTAAGAAAATTCAATTCTCCAAGACTGCTGACAAGATTTGGCAGCTGGTTTTAAAATTTTAAGAAAAGGATATATTTTTATAAGCAATTTTCTTTGCGTTAATGGCATTTTTTCTGTAACCAGTTTACAATAGTTTTGAATTTTTTTTTATGAAATTCGATGAGAATGTAGAGTAAACCAATTCAATTAATGTTAGTGAAAGTTGAAATTAAAGAATTAGTACCACTTTAATTTTAAAACGCTTAAATTTTTTTTATTTGTTAAAAAGAAAAATTTCAGAAAAATATTTTTAGGGAGGGTAACCGACCAAATATTAAAATATTTAGTGGAAATGAACTGGAAAAGCTCTACTTTCAGCCGATGCCAAAATAAGCGTTGCTGTATTTTTTTCTTCTTTAAGTTCTTCTACTAAACACACCGTGCCTTTTTTTTAAACTGTTGGTATTTCTAGCAAAATTCCAATTTCGACACCACCCCTCCATGTACGAGTCCTTCGCACGGGCCTGAAAATGATGGCAAATTATGTTATAGACAAAATTGAAAAAACCGATTTAATTAACAAAATTAACAGAATTGAGAAAAAAGAAAAAAAAAATGGGAAATAAAAAAAAAATAACAAATTTTACATTTACTCAATGAAGAAAAATAACTTTTTTAGGCATTTATTCCTCATTCTGAACTTGCATTGATGACAAATTTTAAGCAGTCTAGTTTTCAAATTTGATATAAATATTTCCGAAACACCAGAAAAAGTTTGCGGTTTTTAAATGACAAAAAACTTGATTTCAGGACGCTTAATGCAACCAAATCAATCATTTAACATCACTAAAATTCTGTTCTGCTTAATAAAACTCTATAAATATGTTTTGAAATGGTAAGACAAATAAACTATGACTTTGAACGAATTGTCCTAAGCTGAAAACGGAAATTTACATCCCAATCGAAAATTCACACTTTAACTCGTATTTAAATATTTTTTATATTGGAAATATCAGAGCAGAAATTTTCCTTTAACCCTTCAATAGAAATAAATTAATGAAATTATAATTCAAATGAACTGATCATGGGTAATTTTTAACCTGATTTGCTATTTCTGTACACCGAAGTTTTAAAATATGGTTTGATTCAAAATTTAAGTATTTATTTCAAATTTATAAAATGGACTGCTTTAAATTTGTTTTCAAGTAAATTTCTAGTTCAGAATAAATAACATCGTTTTGAACAATTTATCATTGACTTACCAGAAATAGATATGAATAAAAACTTTCATTCTGGTTTATTTTGAACCATACGAGTAAAAATATTTTATTCAATCTCTTGTGATGATCAGAAGTAAGACCATGGCTTTCGAAATCAATTTCCTTATTAGCCATATTTTTTTTTGGTATTGTCATTGAGTTTAACTGAATTTGGATTTCAAAAACTCCTCCCCATATGGGTGGGTCCTTCGCACGAGCCTGTTCGGAATGGAATGGCTTGATTGAAAAAAAAAAACGCTCTAGTACCTTTAATTTGAATAACAAATTAATCACAATTTTAAATAAGAACTCTGAATTACGAAAACATTGACATATTTTATATGTACAATATTTGCAAACAAATGAAATTGCCAAAATAAATGATATTAAGTTATTTAGCCCATGTGCTATTTGACCCAAATTTTAGAAAAGTGTTTCCTAAGCGATGAAGTTTTTCATAAATTTAGAGTGGTTTTCATTCATTGATCCAACCTGTTGTGAATTTCTCAGCGGAAAAAGTTGGTTTTTTGAGCTTTAACAATTTAAATGCAATTTAAATATCTAACCATAACGGCATGTATCTAGATTGGTGAACATTCTCACTGACTGAAAAATTTTGGAAATTCAAGGGTATAATGACTAGAAAAAGTTTAAAATTTGAATAGAAATTCGAATGTTTTCGTTTGTTTAGAGATCAATTACCCCTCCCATATGACCGCGCATGCTTCCGTGTTTTAAGGAATGGAGAAAAGTTAAGAAGTAGAAGACTTCTTCAACTTTTTTCGTTGAAGGCCAAATAACTTGCGGTCATGTAGAAGAAAGTTGATAATTGATTTGAACCCATCATAGTCATTGTTTTTTGTTATGTTTTAAAGTTTTGTAAAAATATGGAGAAACTTCCAAACAGATTTTTACAATTTTTCAAAAGTGATTTCTAAAACTGATAGAAAAAGGTAATTGCAAATTTGGTTAAAGGTTGATGATTTTTTTTAACTTGTGTGATTTATAAAAACTCTATTAACACCTTCCAAATAGCCACCAACTTGAAAATGTGTAAAATTATTATTGGATTGATCAAGTTAGGACTAATTAGGATTTTGTTTGTCAAGATTTTAGTTACGATTCAATTCGTGAGTGCTTAATGTTCTCTCGAAATCCAATGTTGGGCCCATACGACTTTATTTTTTTCGAGAAAAATTCCTGACATGTTTGTCAACACCTATTTAATACACTTTTTGGAAAAAAGTAATTTCCAGTTACCATGATAATCAAACCATGAATTCAAAACTAAAAACCCGATTTAATACACTTGACAGTGGATTGTAGCCTTTCTTACAGATTTTTTATTATCATTGGATGCATATGCAAGACACAATATACATAATTCCTAATAAAAACCGGAAATCATATTAAAGAATACTAATTAAAAAAATACTAATTAAAAAAAAGTATACCTAGCATCCAGTTATCCTGGATATTGAGGGAATTATCTTCAAGCTCAGCACAAGCCAGGTGGTTTCGTCAAGAATCAGGACAACGCGAAGCTAAAATTCGGGATTTTCAGGACACCTCTTGATTTATGGAAATAATTGCAGCTCTGCTTAAATTGCATTAATGAAGGTACACTACAGGTGCTGTAAACGCCTTGATTTATGCAAAAACAGTACGCAGCTTTTTGGCTGGCTTGCAGTTCATATTGAAAAAAAAAAACACCATTTAAATATCATCTGAACTGAAGATTACCCCCTCTTAATTTGGTTTAACTGTTTTACGATAGATTTATTAGATTTTCTCATAGTTTAAGTACCAATTCGATTAAATTTGAGAGGTTTTCATAAAAATCTGGACAATTCAGGACATTTTATGAACCAATTTTAAAAAATCAGGACAACTCGAGAGTTTAAAAAAAATTAGGACGGTCTCTTGAAAATCAGGACAAATCCTGATTAATCAGGACACCTGGCACCTCCGAGCACAAGAGAAACAACAACAACAACTGGACAATTGTAATGCACGTCAGAGGTGCCAGGTGTCTTAATTTTTCAGGATTTGTTCTGATTTTCGAGAGGCTGTCCTAATTTTCAAAAACTTTCGAATTGTCCTGTTTTTCGAAATTTTGTCTCCAAAATGTCCTGAGTTATCCTGATTTGTCAATTTTGTCAATTATGTCAATTTTGTCAATTATGTCCATTTTGTCAATTTTGTCAGAATTTTTTAACTTTGTCAATTTTGTCAATTTTGTAAAATTTGTCAATTTTGCCAATTTTGTCAATTTTGCCAATTGTGTCAATTGTGTCAATTTTTTCAATTTTATCAATTTCGCCAATTTTGTCAATTTTTAATTTTGTCATTTTGGACTGTTTTTTTTCCGTTTCATCAATTTTGACAATATGTTTGGTCAATTTAGTCAATTTTCTTAATATCAACTTATACTCGACAACATTGAAATCATGTATTTTTTAAATAAGTTTTCAACAACTTGTCAGGATGCATGCTACTACTAGATGAATTGATCCCAGTATGACATTATTTTTTTCTAATAAGATTCTATTTTCCCTACACCCAGCATGAGATCAGCAGCGGTATCGACTATTTTAAAAGGACGTACGGCCATATTTAAACAAATCGACTTGTCAGCTGGGTGAAAAAGTACCGTTCGTAGACCTACATTACAGCTCAATTTCTTCTTTTGTCACTCCGAAATTTCCAAAAAAAAAAAACCCGAAGGGGGGGGGGGGGGGGATAAATAAAGTTTGAAATATTTTATTTAAATTTAGAAAAAAAAATCGATAGATTAAAAGATTAAAAATCAAATTTTGGAAGATGGGAGTTATTTCACCTTTTGTACTCTTGATTTTATAGATTTATCTGATGAAAAATTACTTCATTTATAGATTTTGTACAATGATGTAATATGCAATTTTGTTGCACACAAACTTTCGTGCAATTTATTCCAGTTTATTTGTTTTTCCCATTATTTTTTTACTACAAACCCCCCCACCCCCTCCACCCTCTCGCGATGTTCAAACAGGATTTGATTAGATGTTCTGAAATTTCAAACGCGTTTTTTTTCGTTCCGAGCTAACTGCTAGTTTTGCCCTTATGAAATGCTACGCTAGGTTTGTTTACATTATGCGCGTTCGCCCTATTCCAAATTTACTACAAAATTATCTGACAGATTCCAGCTTGCGTTCTAAAATTTTAGCACAAAACGATCGCGGTTTGGGCACATGCTAAAAGTTTGAGTCAATGCTACTAAATGGAGAAATGTGATGCGTATGATTCGGACGATACACACCAACTCAATTTCTCTCATGCTGAATAGTCCTATTTGCCGCTGGTAGTGTTCGTGATATTATGCTGGTTGTTTCACCAAGCCTTTTCAGTTTTGGGACAATTAACCTCAAAAACGACCATGTGTGTCGACCGGCTGTTCGTTTTTTATACCGAGAGTTTTTGAGGTTAATTGTCCCGTCTAATCTGTACACGCTCAGCAAGTGTGCGTAAGAAATGTCAAAAACAACTCTATAGCATGACCAGCGTTACCACATATATAGATTTTTCTGTAATCATACAGATTTTTTAGAAATTTTTAAACCAAGAATCTGTATATACAGATTACAGATAATTGGAAATTTATACAGATTTTCAGCAAATCAATTTTTTTTTCAAAATATTTTGAGTTAACCGATAATATTTATTTTGATGATCCAACGTTCAAGCCATCTTCATCTGCCACATCCGCAAATTTGGAAAAAAATCCAGATCAGAGATTGGAACCGATGCAAGGGTTTGGTAACAGTTTTGCAACTTATCTCCTTGACATCTGGTCTGATATCCGATGTCCAATAACAACGAAGAAGAAGAACCTACATTTGTTCGAAAATAATATTCAAAGATAGGATATTACAATTCATTTTTTCTCGCAGTATACTTCCAATATAACTGAGTACAGCAACTGGTTTATAACAGAGAATGAGCACAGTTTGCTAATCCCAATCGATTGTTTTTTTTTAGTTTTATTAGTTACACTATACCATCTTTGTGGCATTCGTGCCATGCCCCAATTGATTGTGTTAAACCCAGGAAGGAGACATATCGATAAATTTAACGAAAGATTTGACTCCGGACTTAGTGCGACCTTATTATCGCGCCATCACTAAGTTTTAAATACTTCCGAAGTTCAGACTTCCTATTACAGACTTCCGACAAAGAAAAATTAAGTTCTAGATTGTCGGAAGTCTGTGTTTTGCTGCCAGGTCACCAGTCACGTTTCTAAAAATATGATTTAAATGAACAAGATATTGTATGTTGCACTAAAAGTTTCATGCAATTTTTGCAGTTGCAGTCATTCGTACAAAATTAAACAAAAAAGCGGTTCGTGAGTAGCAAAATGACAGGATTAACTCTGATATGACAGTCCGATTTTCGCAGTAATCTGAAATGCAGTTCAATTAAGCACGGTACACATTTTAAAGGTCGCTATAGTGCAGCGTCAATATCCGGAATAATAAAATTAGATACAGATTTCAATACAGATTTTTGAGATTTTATACAGATAAAAAAGATTTTTTGCCTCGAAAATACAGATTTAAATGTGGCAACGCTGCCAGCGTTACCACATATACAGATTTTTCAGTGAACATACAGATTTTTTTGAAATTTTCAAACCAAGAATCTGTATATACAGATTACAGATAATTGGAAATTTATACAGATTTTATACAGATTTTCAGTAAATGAAAAAATCTCTATGATATTTTGATTATGCTTTGAGTTAATCGAGAATAGTCTCCTTTGATGATCCAACGTTCAAGCCATCAATTGTCATGCTCACAAATGAGAAAAATGAGATTATAAAGTCTGCTTCATTTAATATTGGAACAAATTCTTTTGCTCATTTTGACGCTCCTAGTGGAGGGATTTGGAAACTTTTTTCACCCACGTGTCGGGAAATTCATTACCTTTCACCATGTATTTATGTCATAACACCAAACGATAGCATTTTGTAAACAACCGCCATGGAAGCCGAACGGGGAGATCAAATTGTGCACAGTTTTCTTGAAAATCCATTGTTGTCGGCATCGGAGCTAGCTAAACAGCTTAAAATGCCCAGAAATACCGTATGGCGTGTTATCAAGCAGTAAAAGGAAACATTGACGACGGCTCGGAAGCCGCATTTGAAGCGTCGGAGTGGAACTGTCGACCAGAAACTGCGTGGGAAAGTCATCAAGGCCGTCAAGAGGAATCCCAATTTTTCAGACCGCGATTTGGCCAATAAGTTCCAGGCCGCTCACAGTACGGTGCGACGAATTCGTCTCCGGGAAGGAATAAGGTCATTCCGAGCCAGCAAACAGCCAAATCGGACGCTGAAGCAAATCAATGTGGCCAGAATCCGTGCTCGAAAGCTGTACGACCAAGTGCTGACCAAGTTCGACGGATGTAAAGTCTGCTTCATTTAATATTGGAACACAAACAATTGCGTGTAGTTCAGTCATTTATTAACGAATTCATAATTTGTTTTTCATGCAAATGTAGCATTTTCTTTACTCTTTCATAAAAAAATAAAAAAATTTATTCATTGCTGTTTCGAAGAAATTCTCGTACTCCTACTCGTAAGAAAACTGTGCACAATTTGATCTCTCCGTTCGGCTTCCATGGCGGTTGTTTACAAAATGCTATCGTTTGGTGTTATGACATAAATACATCATGAAAGGTAATGAATTTCCCGACAAGTGGGTGAAAAAAGTTTCCAAATCCGTCCACTAGGAGCGCTACAATGAGCAAAAGAATTTGTTCCAATATTAAATGAAGCAGACTTTAGTTCGGAACTGCATCAATGCAAGGATTTGAAAAGAGTTTTCAAACCTGTGTTAGAAAATCATACACCAAGATCAGACATTGCATTACACGAAATGTAACTTTTAATGGTACCTAGTTAAATATTATTGACTAACTTCAGCTGCTGTGAATATTTTTCTTGCAGTATACAGCGATTACAACTAAATACAGAAACTGATCAGAGACAATTGACACAATTTCCAAATCCCATCTGATTGTTAAACTCCGGTTGGACAAAGATCGTTGCATTTTACAAAACATATCCACTTTAAAGTTGGTGTGACCTTATTTTTTACATGTAGCGGTAGCGGATATGTATTTTGTTCGTTGTACTGGAAATATAATTTCGTGCAATGTTTCGAAGTCGCAATTATTTGTACAAACAAACCAAAAAGCGGATTGCATGTAGCAAAATCACAGGATTAAAACTGATTTAAAAGATCGAACAAATGTCGCAGTTCGCAATAATGAAGAGGGCAACTAGATTAGTGCGCCACGCATTATAAAAAAGGTCGCCGTAGTGCAATGTTAGTATCCGGAATCAAAATTTTGAATACAGATTTTAATACAGATTTTTGAGATTTTATACAGATTTAAATGATTTTTTACCTCGAAAATACAGATTTAAATGTGGCAACGCTGGTTGTACCCCTTTATGAATATCCATATTACCAACATATGTCCTCGAAGCTTTGGCTCTTAATTTTTGAAACCAGTTCGGTTAACACTGAACTGGTACAAAATATAAAATTAAATTAACACTAGGAATTCTTCTTAATTCTTCTTCTCCTTCCTCCCGCTCATTTTGACGTCATTAAGACATCATGAGTGGGAGTGGAGTTTGTAAGTTACACCACTATACACAGCGAGAGCGCCCATCGTGTATATGACGTCATGTATAATTTGACGTCATATATACGATAATCTTGATTTCAGTGATTGCTGCTTGTGGCTAGCAAGCCAAATGGATACGTTTTTTTGAGTGATGATTTGATGATAATTACTATGAAAAAATTTGTTTCAAACTATTTTGTTTTTTTTCTTTCTTTTATACATTGAAGAGGGAAAAAAATCAAATTTTTTAAGACAAAAATCATTTTTATTGTACTTCCCAGTTTCGCAAAAACGTGTGGACAAAGTTTACAAAAAATCACACCTGCACACACAAATACACTGACATCGACTGAACTCGTCGAGCTGATTCGATAGGTACCTATAAAGGTATATCTAAGACCCATAATTAATGATCTTCCAAATCGACCGATAACTACCCGAATAGAAAAACATTGTGGAAAGACCATGAATTTCATTTTCACGCATCCATGAATTTTATGGTTGAAACTATGTGAATCATGGTACATGAAACCTTGAATTCACTGTCAAATTCATATTTTTTGACAATGGAATTTATGGTTTTGGCAAAATTTACCATGAAAAAAGGGGGTTGTTAAGCAACTTAACAATGAAAAAATCAACTTTTCCCCATACATTTAAAAACACAAAAATATGAAGTTTATGGTTATTACAGCTTCCAGCTCTTTTCGAGGAGACTGTAAAATTCATTGTTATACATTGAATTTATATGGTCTTAACGATGATGAACTTCAATGTTTATTCATAATGTGTAAGATGCCCTCGTTACCGTGAAATTTCATTGTTTGATAAGTTTTTTTTAGTTTTCTTTCCCAAATATAATATAAAATAAAAACTTCTGTTCATATGCATTAAATAACATTTATTTGTTTTAGAATTTTTCACTGCTTAATACATTGTGATATTCACACTTGAAAAAATTTTTTTTTTCATTTTATAACAATAGCACTGCATGCTGGCGGGCCTTCTCTAGCGAACCATTTTCTCTGGGAGACGGCTCCGGCACACCTTCTAGCCTCAGGCCCCGGAAGTTCGAGTTTACTTGTATGGATACAGAGCAAAACCTCTATCTGATCCGGATCAGGCATGTTGCGGCTTTCGTCTGAAGTTTCAGGTCTTTCCATCTGCCGCTGAAAAAATAATTTGAAAATAAGATTTTAAGTATAAAATGAAAAATAAATCTACCCACCTTTACTTCTGGAATTCGAGACATGGCCTTCCGATCAGATTCCGGACACTTTTATTCCACCACAAGAACTTGTCGGAATAACTGGATCCAATTAAAAAATCGCGAAACAATTGAATACGGCTAAATGGCGCGCAATGGATCAAAATTTTCTCTACACGAAAAATCAAAATTGTGCGAAAAGATCTAGAGTTTACCATTATTCGGATTTTCATTTTACCATGCAAAACACTGGAACATTGAAATTCACAAGAAAAATACTGTAAAACAGTGATTCCCCTATATTTGGCAACAATGAAATTTCATGAATTAACGAATGATTTCTCAGTTACCTTAAAAACTATGGTGATTTCAAAATTTTAAATGGTTGATAAGGATTTAGATATTAGGATGAAGTTTATTGTTAATTTGAAAATCATTGTTCGGTTATATTAAATATCATGGTTATGGCTATTCGGGTATACCTTTCTGAAAGAAAGGCAAAAAAGGTCCCCAACCATTCTTTCAAATAACTCAACGTTTACTCTGGGAACAGTCCAATGACCAGTAAAATATATTTTCAAAATCAATTAGGAACATGAATTTATAATTAAAAATTACAATATAAAAAAAGGTCCCCAACCATATGTTTCAAATAGTTCAACGATTGCTCTTGGTAACCTATAGAGTGAAGACAGCAAGAATAGAGTATCAATGATTCTTACATAGAGTCCAATAATGGGTAAAATATATTTTCAAAATCAAAATTAAAGATTCCAATATAAAAAACATTTTTCATCATTCCTGGTCCTAATGAGCAATCATACCAAATTTCAGCTCTCTAGCTCTTAAGACGGCTGAGTCTATAGAGGACAAACAAACAAACAAACCCACAGAAATTGCTTTTTATATATAAAGATATATATAGATAGACAATGCCGTTATTAGTTGTATTAGTAGTAACTGTAGAGTAAGGTCAAACATTTTCAAAAATGAGAAATTATGTTTTGCTTTGAAAATCTATTATTCAGAAAGCTACGCATTGAAAAAATCATCTTCAGTGATTTTATGATAATGAAACAGATTCATGCAATATTGGATGATTGTGCTCAGACAACATTCAATGAGTTAGTATTTAAGAAAAAAGAAAAAACTACCATTTTTCTGAAAGCACGAACAACGTTTAGAAAAAAAAAACAATGAAAATTTACATAATCTGATCTAAGAATTTTCGACGCATCTTTACATTACTAAATATCTTCACTATCAAAGAAAAAGATTCATTAGAATGAACGCCTGAACTATTATCTACATTACATTTTTGTTTCACTTGTAGACTAGCAGATATCATTTTAGATTTAGAAGCAGCTATCTCCTACAACCTCTTGGTTTAGAAATTTAAAAAAGAAAGAAAGGTGAAAAAAGGACTTATTCAGCATACTTAATAGTTTGAGCCGTTTCCAACAAACTCATCTAGGAATTCTTAATTTAAATTTTTTAAGACCTATATTACAATGTTGAATGAGGCAAGAGTCATAAATTTTTGATATCGAGTGGTTTCATATTCGGTGTGCCCGAATGGGGCAGGTGGGCAAGTTGGGTGAGCCAGATGAGAGTTTCTGCTGAAGATAGCATGCAATTTGCGTGTGCGGTTGATACGTGTCTTCCGTTGACAAATATGAAACGACATTCCTGGATTCTTGTTCGGCAGAGGTTTGATAGTCCCAATGAGTTTCATTTGCCTCAGCTTCCTGTGAGTTAGTGTTATTTTTCCAGTTTGGTATACCTATGAAAAAAGGGAAAAGGATTCAGTGGCAAAGGCCAAGCGATTTGTTATAGATGGTTCCGACCGAGTCAAACAAGGCCAGGGAATGAATGACCAGAAGTTTTTGAAGCTGACACGTTAAATGCCAGAGGTTCTTACCATGTGGAGAAGCACGGATCGCGCGCATCGATGGCGCTGTGGGCCTGTTGCATCTGAGAGCCGAACCACTGAATTTTGTACCGCCTCAGGTTGCTTCTGGTTTAGCGAGCTTTTCCGAAACAATCGCTCATTATGAGGAGTAAGTGACTGGGCTCCGCCTCTAGAATCGGTTAAGTTGGTCTGGGAATCACAACTGTCCCTTCGATCGCGAGGGCTAAAGATGAAATTGAATCCCGTCACGTTCCGGGGAATGGAGGAGTTTCCTTGAAAAAAGGAGATTCCACTGGAGGCACGGAGGCCTGGGTTGATGGTCGTTTTGTCAATGGATTGATCGGTGTCCTTGATCTTGGTGATATCAGCTGCAGCAGGAAGTTTCTTTGAAAATATATATTCCAACTTTGCGAACATTGTATCTGAACCAGCCCAGCACAATGTCGATAAACAAAACTTAACGCGGGATCCAGCGATTTTCTGTCTTCCTTCTCTGGCTAAACACGACAGTGACAGCATACCTTGTTTACATTGGAACACGTTTGAGGAGAAATAATCGAATCTTTGATATTGGTTAACCCAATGATGGTGACACGGTGAGGAGACACTACGCATATAGCTATTAATATTTAACATCCAGTAGAATGAGAAATTTAGTATTAATACATTTAATTTCAAGCGTGACTGGTTTATTAGTTTTCCTTTATCGGCGGTAAAAATAGATTATAGCGAGGATTTATTTGAATGACTTAATCTGCAGGATAGTTGTTGCAGGCTAAGCACGCCTTCGAATAAACAAACTTTAATGTTTTTTCAATAAAAGAAAATATTTTTCAAGTTTGACAAAAGCGAAAAACAGAGGGACGGAAAATAACGGATTTATCACCGTGTTACTGATCGTGCGAAGTTATAAAACGCGCCGCTGATTATACGTACTTTATATTTATAGTATTTTAATATAGTTTCAAGATTATGATACGAATAAGTTTTGCGGAATACAAATGTCAGAACAGTGGTAATTTTTTTTCCTTTGGGATTATTGAAAACTTACAAATTTACTAAATAGCTCTATTATTACTTAGAATTCCAGTGGAGCGCGTTTTATTTGCCAGTTTTATGCAAAATTGATCGGTAAAATTGGTCGATTATTATAATTGATTCCACAGTCATTTTTGGTCTTCACACAATAAAAAGATAAAATAAGTTTGAAGTTGAGTCAGAATATTCTATTTAAAAAAAATTCAATTTAACAACGGTTTCAAGGAAATAATTTATGCTCGCAAAAAATTGTTTACTGCAAATTAAATCATTATCTTAAACAAGCCTTCGTTGAAACCCTTTTCAGTCCAGATGGTTGTATAAGATACTTTTAATCTTCTCTTCCGAATCTCCTGTAGGTGGGCCTTTTAACACTTATAAGTGTTATAGATGTTTTAATGAAGTTTATATTACTTAACGTTGTTTTATAACAAAGTTGAAAAGTACCCTTCTAGATTATTAAAAAACTAGAAATGTTACTTGGGGAAGATTACCATCTGTTAAAAGGGTTTAACTATTTTATAACAGATTTATTATATTTTCTCATAGTTTAACTACAAATTCTTTTAAATCTTAGAGGTTTTCATAATAATCAGAACAATTTAGGACATATGTCATGCACCAATTTTTAAAAATCAGAACAACTCTAAAGTTTTTAAAAAATAAGAACGGTCTCTCGAAAATCAGGACAAATCCTGATTAATCAGGACACCTGGAACCTCTGAGCACAAGAGAAACAACAACAACAACTGGACAATTGTAATGCACGTCAGAGGTGTCAGGTGTCCTGAATTTTTAGGACTTGTCCTGACTTTCGAGAGGTTGTCCTGATTTTTCTAAAACTTCCGAATTGTCCTGATTTTTGAAAAAAAAATTCAAAATGTACTGAAGTGTTAAAATGTTTTCTCTTCAATAAGCTTCGAAAACGATTTTTTTCACTCCTCGATAAAATGCATGCTTCTTCAAAATGGCAACGTGCGTGCTCTTCACTTTGAAAATGGCAACGAGTGAAAAAATATCTCAATGTCAACTATTTCAACCTTTTTATATTTTTTACATGAGAACTACCATCATGATTGCAGTTTTTCCAAAAATTTATTCAAAAGCAACAATATTAAATTATTAATTAAGTAACCATATAAAATGGTTAATGAAAATGAGCGTGTGAAGAAATTGATATGGTGTGCTTCGTTCTCCCACACGCGCCCCTTCGTCGTTTTGTCCTTCAAAGCGCAACCTGAAGTATCAATCACTTTCGTACCATGCAGTGTGGGCACGACGTACTCATCAACTACTTCATTTAATTCGGGGTCGTACCCCTTGGTGAAAACCATTTTTAAGTTTAATACTTCGGAACTTCGGTTCCGAAATTTTTGAAATGGTTCGGTTTCAAACTGAACTATTAAAATGAACAAACTTATCCCTGAGTCGGGAAATTTTGAACTATTGTCTTCCTCCCACTCGGTGTCTGTCACGATGACATCAAACCTGAGTGGGAGTGAAGCCTGTCTGTTCTCCCTTTCACACATCGACAGATCCATTCTTTTATGGATGCGCGTATCTATGACGTCACGTATAATTTTAAGTCATAGACACGATAATCTTGATTTTAGTGATTGCTGGTTGTGGCTAGCCAGCCAAATTGACACGTTTTTTGGAGTGATGATTAGATGATAATTACTATGAAAATTTATTTTTCAAACTATTTTTTTTTTCTTTCTTTTATACATTGAAGAGGGAAAAAAATCAAATTTTTTAAGACAAAAATCATTTTTATTGTACTTCCCAGTTTCGCAAAAACGTAGTGACAAAGTTTATAAAAAAATCACACCAATACATACAAATACACTGACATCGACAGAACTCGTCGAGCTGATTCGATAGGTACCTATAAAGGTATATCTAAGACCCAAAATTAAGGATCTCCCAAATCGACCGATAACTATACCTTTCTGTAAGAAAGGCAACAAAAAACATATCTACAAACCAATTTAACAATTTTGTCAATTTGGTCAATTTTATCAATTATTTCATTTTTTGCAATTTTTTTCATTTTTTTCATTTTTTTCAATTTTGTCAATTTTGTCAATTTTAGTCAATTTTGTCAATTTTGTCAATTTTGTCAATTTTGTCAATTTTTTCAATTTTGTCAATTTTGTCAATTTTGTCAATTTTGTCAATTTTTTCAATTTTGTCAATTTTGTCAATTTTGTCAATTTTGTCAATTTTGTCAATTTTGTCAATTTTGTCAATTTTGTCAATTTTGTCAATTTTGTCAATTTTGTCAATTTTGTCAATTTTGTCAATTTTGTCAATTTTGTCAATTTTGTCAATTTTGTCAATTTTGTCAATTTTGTCAATTTTGTCAATTTTGTCAATTTTGTCAATTTTGTCAATTTTGTCAATTTTGTCAATTTTGTCAATTTTGTCAATTTTGTCAATTTTGTCAATTTTGTCAATTTTGTCAATTTTGTCAATTTTGTCAATTTTGTCAATTTTGTCAATTTTGTCAATTTTGTCAATTTTGTCAATTTTGTCAATTTTGTCAATTTTGTCAATTTTGTCAATTTTGTCAATTTTGTCAATTTTGTCAATTTTGTCAATTTTGTCAATTTTGTCAATTTTGTCAATTTTGTCAATTTTGTCAATTTTGTCAATTTTGTCAATTTTGTCAATTTTGTCAATTTTGTCAATTTTGTCAATTTTGTCAATTTTGTCAATTTTGTCAATTTTGTCAATTTTGTCAATTTTGTCAATTTTGTCAATTTTGTCAATTTTGTCAATTTTGTCAATTTTGTAAATTTTGTAAATTTTGTAAATTTTGTAAATTTTGACAATTTTGACAATTTTGTCAATTTTGTCAATTTTGTCAATTTTGTCAATTTTGTCAATTTTGTCAATTTTGTCAAATTTGTCAAATTTGTCAATTTTGTCAATTTTGTCAATTTTGTCAATTTTGTCAATTTTGTCAATTTTGTCAATTTTGTCAATTTTGTCAATTTTGTCAATTTTGTCAATTTTGTCAATTTTGTCAATTTTGTCAATTTTGTCAATTTTGTCAATTTTGTCAATTTTGTCAATTTTGTCAATTTTGTCAATTTTGTCAATTTTGTCAATTTTGTCAATTTTGTCAATTTTATCAAATTTGTCAATTTTGTCAAATTTGTCAATTTTGTCAATTTTGTCAATTTTGTCAATTTTGTCAATTTTGTCAATTTTGTCAATTTTGTCAATTTTGTCAATTTTGTCAATTTTGTCAATTTTGTCAATTTTGTCAATTTTGTCAATTTTGTCAATTTTGTCAATTTTGTCAGTTTTGTCAATTTTGTCAATTCTGTCCATTTTGTCAATTTTGTGTAATTTTTCAAATTTGTAAACTATTTCAATTTTAAATTTTTATTTTTACCTTTTTTATTTTTCAAGAAACTCGTTGAATTGATTGAATTGTTGTTTGGCATCTTTGTTCTTCGAGGTACTTCCTACCAAAATCTTGAAGCCTTTCCGTGAAAACCTGTACGTTTTTCATGCGACGTGACTCGCTTCTAAGGTTTGTTTTCCTGGCTACCAAGAATTAAGACAACACTTGGTTATCAAAACAGTTGTATCTTCTTCCCTCTCTCACCCTCAATTCTTCCCCAGTATAGAATGAATCCCAAAACGTAGCGGGATCTCCCAATCAAAAGAAGGTACCAAAACTTTATGTTTCCAACATGTGCATGTGATGCATCCCTGCATACAAGCAAATGCACATTTTAAGCATTCCAAAATGGCACCACCCTTTGCCTCTTTTCCCGGATGGCATCTACCTTTTTGTCGCATTTTGTTGTCTGGGGGCCGAGTGGGAAAAATGATTTTCGACCCACGACGACGACGACGACGACACTCGAAGGGGCGATTCACATGTTCAATTTTCAATTTTAATTTCCGTTCTTTCCCCCAAATATGAAGGTGTTTTTGAGTCCGGGGGTTAGCTTGGATGCATGGAGCCCCATATCTGCATTGCTGATTTCGGTTCCGTTCCAACAATTAGCACGAATTCGGTGGTTTTCCCGATGTGGGAATCTCTGTGTTTGTACGGGTGATTGGATGCGCTGCTGCTTTTCCAGAATTGCTGTCCCCAGCATGGGTGACTTGTGATGTTTTTCCGTCTTCGGAGGGTGTTGTTTGCAGGTGAATGGGCGAGTCGAGCATTGGCTGGCGACGTGTCATAATTTGTTCAATTAACTGGGTAAATATTTACCGAATTCGGAGCCGAGAAAAAAATCATACATTTATGATTCGAATCAGATTTAATTGGTTTTGAAGGAATTTGGAATAATTGATTTTTCGGTCTCTGTTCATGTTTCGTTTTTTTTTGGGACGACTGCTCAAATCAATTCAAGTGAATAAATTGAAGAGGAATTTATTCAGGGAATGAATGATTGAATTGTCTCTTCTTATATTCGACATTGTTTCATAAAATTTAAAAAAAACTTTTTTTAATTTTTTAAAAGAACTTACTGAAGCCTGTGTGTATTGAAATACATCCATTTATGAAAATGTTTTGGCAAATATTAAGGTGAAACTCGTTGAACAAACGCATTGTCGTAATTTTTTAAACTTGAATGAACTCTATTTTCAGTGATAGAAAGTGCTGGAAAAGAGAAAGTTACGCCATACAATAAGTTAACGTTGAAACAGGTAACGTCTTAAAGAGGAAACAAAAGGCAAATAAAAAATTATTGGTTTTTTTTATTTTTTATTCCATATCAAAGTCACCTTCTTCCAAACCAGTAGGTTCCTGTTTTACAGTTAGTAGACACATTCCACCATTGACGTAAAATCGCGTTTCCGGACTTTTCAGAACTGACCACCGTTTCATGTAAGAAGCTTTTTGATTGATCAAAAACAAACAAAATAATGCACAAAATAATGATAATGTTTTTTTTTTAAAAAAAAAGTGCTCACACAAAGATATAGAATATCAGTAAAAAATTAATGTTTCTATGAAGAGATCTAAATTCTACTTAAGACTGAAGCGTACATTTTCAAGGGTTTAATGGTAAGCATCGTGTTGAAGCTAACACCACCAGTCCACAGAAAAAGTACTATGTATGCCGTGACCGAGACTCGATCTCATGACCACTAGCTTAGAATTCTTAAACGCCATCCTCTGGGCCAAGTTCGGCGACAAGTTGTGAGATGAATTTTAGGCCCAAGTTTGAAAAAGTCCATCAGGAGTTCTAGAACATTATATATTTTTGAAGATTTTTCAACCATTCAAGGGAAAATCATACTTATCAATGTAAAAACACTTGTGTTACCTTTATCGTTACTCCGATTCCATATGTACATAAACTGCATGATTAATTAAGAAAATTTTCTGGCTACAACTTTGTCGAAGACATCACAGTGATACGAATTAAGAAAAAAGTGTTGTAATATCGCAAACAGAGTGATTATTTATTCATTTGAGAAATATAAAAACACTTATCATCGTTAATTCTACCGAGACCAGAAATCGTATACTAACAACTTAATTACTGGTTGTAGTGTCAATTTGGTCAAATAGGTTAATTTTCGTAAAAATTAATTGTTTTACATAAATTTGATCAGAAATATCAGAAATAAAGAGAATTCATGGGGTTTTATGATAATAAAAGATTACTCCTGTTTTCCTTGAATATATTGTTGCTCATCACATATTTTGAGCAACTTGCCTTTGACTTTGTGCTAAATCTAGCATATTCATGCAGAAAAACAACTGTAAGCATTTTAAGTCACTCCAATGAATTCTGTTCAGGACCAGATCAGCTGTGAGGAGCGTTGGTTTTTTTTTTCATGAAAATGAGAGAATGACATTCCAGAAGAGAGTCAAAACCGCAGAAATCAACCGACAAATGTTTGCAAGTTCCATATAAAATACTTCCAGATAAAAACCCGTAAAATTTGTTTATTTGAACAGATGCAAACATTTGGAAAAGTCACCAAAATCTGATGATTTGAATTAAGATTTAAAGCACAGTCAACCAACTTAAACTGAATGGAAAAAATATTCAAAATCAATCACTTTAAATTATCCACAACAAAGTTGATGTTGAGGTTTTAAATTTTTTTAATTTTGATTTAAAAAAAACAATGAACGACATTGTTTCCCTTAGGTGTTTTATACAAAATTGTAAACAGGACATTCTCTTATTAGATCATGTTATTTACATATGGAATCGGATTAAAGATGAAGGTAAGACATATGATTTTGCCCTTGAATAAACCTTTAAAATGGTTAAAGAATCTTTAAAAATATGAAATGTTCTAGAACCCCTCGATGAATTATTTCAAACTTAAGCTCAAATGAAAGGGAAAAGCCCCAACTCTCGAATGGTTGAAAAATAAGCTATGCTTTTTCACGAAGACACCGTGAGGGTGTGAACTGAGTTCAACACTAGAATCAATGCCGAAGTGTTTCATATTGAAATGACGACAAAAAGAGTCAATTAATTCTAAATCAGGCTACAACTTCGTTTCAAATAAGATCCAATCACTGTTAGATATATTTTTTTTTATTCGATAATTGTCGTTTAACCATCTTTATGGCATTCGCGACTTTATATCAACGTTGCAATTGGCGGACAGTTGTTAAAAAACTTATACAGTGCAGATGTGTTCGATGTTTACTCTTAGGCTCAAACTTACGGACATCGGTTCAGGAGGCAACGGACTTGCCAACTGAGCTATATCACAAGCCCACTGATATATCAATGTTTGAATAACATAAAAAAAAACAAACAGCATAAAATGCAACAGTACAACGGTTGCTGGATGAATAAGATAATTAATTTGTTTGCAATAGAAAGTTCAGAAACAACTCTGAAATTCTAACGTGGTCTTTATCCGAGTTTACCCGGTTATTTAATACAAAATTTGGGAAGAGTTCGATCCGGCCAAGTAGTCCGTATTTCATTGAAAACAGCCCGGTTTTTGCCCGGAGTTATCAACGCTGCTTGCCAAATAGAGCAAAAATGGTGTTGTACATTATTTATTTGTACATCTAAACGCATATTTCGAGGAATTTTCATAAAAATCATCTTGAAAGAATTTTTGGAAATCTAAAATTCAATTTTTTTTTATGAGTTTTGAGTAAATTAAAATGTTCAAGCTTTTTTCTTGATGAAAAGGATTTACACACAGAATGTTTTACTTTCCAATGACCAAAAACTATCAACATAGAATTTTTCATATTTTTGTACTGCCTCCTACAGGAGTAAGTACTATCAATTTCCATTTTTTTTTTTAAGGAAGTGCTTCCCATCTAAGAGGTTTGTACTATCATTTTCCATATCAAAGTACTACTCCTCTCATGGGTTTATACTATCGACGTCAATTTTTTCATATTTTAGTACTGCCCCCCACACGGGTTTGTACTGTAAACTTTCATTTCTTTAGAAGTTTGTACTATCAATACCCGATTTTTCATATTTTTGTACTGTCCCTAATACGGGTTGGCATAATCTCTTCCGTTCAGGGCTTTGTAATATCAATACCCCATTTTTCCATATTTTTGTACTGTCTCTTGAAGGGGTTGGAAAAATCATCTTTCGTTTTTTTTCTTTTAGAAGAATTGCCCCTTTCAGGGGTTTTTACTATCATATTCCAATAGTACTCCCGCTCTCAGGGGTCTAACTATCAACATCCAATTTTCATATTGGTGTACCGCGCCTCACAGAGGTTGGTACTATTATCTTCCATTTTTTTAGAAGTTCTACACCTCTATGGGAATTGTATTATCATTTCCCATAGGTACTACCCCTCTCAGGATTTTTTTCCTTTGAATGTCAAATTTTTCATATTTTAGTACAGCCCTTCACAAGGGTTTTCACTATCATTTTCAATTTTTTTTTTTGAAGTACTGCCTTCTGAGGTGTTTTCTACTATTAATCAACATCCCATTTTTGATATTTTTCTGTCGTTCAAAGGGGTTTGTACTATCATCTTCCTTGTTTAAGTAGTACTGTCCTTTTTAGGGGTTTGTACTATCACATTTAATTAGTACTCCCCCATCTCAGGGGTTTGAACTATCAACATCCAATTTATCATATTTTTGCACTGCGCCTTACAAAGGTTGGTATTATCATTTTCTATTTTTTAGAAGTACAGCACCTTTTAGGGAAATGTTTTACATTTTCCATAAGTACTACCCTATCAGTAGTTTTTACTTTCAACATTTCATTTTTCATATTTTCAAATTGTCCCACATAGGAGTTTGCACTACCAGCTTCAATGTTTTTTATGAATAGTGCTTCTCTTAGGAAATTATGTTATCAACAATCCAATTTTTCATATTTTTTACTGTCCCTAACAGGAATTTTTAATATTGTTTTCAATTTTTTAGAAATACTGCCCTTTTAAGGAGTTTGTGCTATCATTTTCATGGAAACTGCCCTTTTCAGGGGTTTATATTATCTACATAAAAGAACAACTCCTACGTCTAAAAAAGTACTACCTCTTTGTTAGAAGAACTGCCTCTCTCAAGGGTTTGTACTCTCATCTTCCATAAGTACTACCTCTCTGAGGGGTCTGTACTATATTTTTTCATATTTAAGTACTACCCCTCTCAGGGAATTGTACAATCGATGTCAAATTTTTCATATTTTTGTACTGCCCCTCTTAGGGGCAGGTACTATCATTTTTCATTTTTATAGAAGTAATGCCCCTCTCAGGGGTATGTACTATCAACATCTATTTATCCAAATTTTTTTACAGCCCCACACAGAGGTTGGTACTTTCATCTTTCATTATTTTTGAAGTACTGCACCTCTTAGGTGGTTTGTATTATAATTTCAGATAAGTACTGCCCCTCTCAGAAGTGTAAACTATCAACATATCATTTTTCAGATTTATGGATTGCCCCACACAGAGGTTTGTACATCCATCTCCCATTTTTTTAAAGTAATACTGCCTCTCACAGGGAATGGCGTTTTCAACATCCAATATTTCATATTTTTGACTGTCCATAACAGGGGTTTTTACTATCATCTTTATTTTTTTTAGTAGTACTTTACTCTTTTAAGGCGTTGGTGCTATCATTTTCATGAAAACTGCCCTTCTCAGGGGTTTGTACTATCAACATCCATTTTTTTAGAAGAACAACCCGTTTTTTAGAAGTACTTACTACCTCTTTGTAAGAAGTATTGCCCCTCTCAAGGATTTGTACTCTCACATTATATAAGTACTGCCCCTTTTAGGGGTTTGTACTATCGACATACAAATTTCAATCTTTTCGTACTGCTCCTCACAGGGGCTTGTACTACTATCTTCCATCTTCTCCATATAATCTGTTTTGAAACATACACAAGTGCTGCCCCTTCCAATGTTATTCACCAACACTTATGTCAAACTACACCAAAAAAGTCGGTATTCAGTATGATAATCCCAAAAATTTGTATCAATACCGATTTATTTCCAAACCCTTTAAACCCAAATTTAATGAGAAAATATTGAAAAAAAAAATGCTTTTTTGCTATTATTGCAAATTGAAAATATCACTTTTCCAGTCAAAGAGCCACTGCGGCTTTCGTGTGTTATTCACTCCAATAAATTTTAGCATTAAGGATTTTTATGCGACTTAATTTTTACACAGAAAGCTTTTTTTGTGCTTTTGTTTTATAAAGTAATGTTGGAAGATTTGGCGTCCTGAATTCATAACATTTGTCAGATTTAGTGATACTGTGTGTGAAGATTTTTAAAAGGGCAATTTTGGGTGAAATTGATTTTTTATAACCGATAAACAAATAAACCAATTTATTATCATTCATACAATCATTAATTCAGATCTTGCCTACGTGTTTTGGTTTCAGAGATACAATGTTTTGAAAAAAAAATGAAATACCACAATTTTTAAAAGTTTATATCGTTCAAATTACTATTATTTCTGACATCATTCAAGAAAGTCATTGGATGTTAGTTTTTACTCATTTAACAACTATGATGAAGACTTAAAAAGTATAAAATTTCTCTAAAATTTCGTCATAATTGCCGTTTTTTATAGGTTTTGAAAAAAATCTAGAGGAAACTTTAACAACTTTTTTCAGAAATCAAAATTGCTCGCGGTCTTTGGGAATGTTGATTATTGAGTGAGTACCTTTCTTTTCAAATATTTGTAATGTCTTAAAGCTATGCCAGGTAAAAGTGCTCATATTTTTGTAATGATTTTTTACCTATTGCCAAAAGTTATTTCGATAACAAGAAAATACAAAAAAAATAACTGAACGATACTTTTTTAACAGGGCCGCAAAATTCATCCATATTAGCTTTTATATTCTTTGCACTTTAGGCGATTCATATCGATTTAGAGAGAGGCTTTCAGATTGATAGAAAGTGGTGTGCTCCGTTTGGATAGTAGCCTAAAACCAAACTCTCTTCTTTATTACAAACTACTTTGGATACAATGTGTGTTTCTATTGTTTGTTTTTGCATGTGTATTGATTTACAAATCATTATTTTAATCGAGTGCCCAAGTGTGACAAAGATGACGAGTGTGATGATGATTGTAGCAATAGTGATGATATGCTACAGCACCTTTGACAATTTCGAATTTTGTTGATTTGTGTTATTAATCACGAGCATGTGATCTTATCTTGGTTCCTATGTTTAATACATACAACTTCAGGATACGATCTTTTAACATCATAAACTATACTTTAATCTCTAATCTACCATTTTATTCGATGATAAAGATTCGATCTCAAAACAGTTGGCATAGGAGACAAAGATGCTTTTGACAACGTTGAGACTTGCTGACTAATAAGGCACAAAAAAAAAATTAAAAAAAAATACAGTGAGCGAAATAAGAATAGCACCACTATGTGTTTTGCTTGTTAAAATATAAAATTTTCTTCTACAGTTTGTACTGAATTGCTAAATGGATAAATCAAGCATAAGTTTACTTTTTTTGGACGTTGCAATTGGCGTTGAGGACCAAAAATGAGAAAAAAGGTGTGCAAAATAAGAATAGCACCACTTGAATTTTTCAACAAAAACAAGACTATTTTTAAAAATTTACTGTGTTCGAATTATTTGAATAGACAACTGCATTTTAGGAGTTTTTCAGAATTCCAAAGGTTTTCAAAGGTATTAAAAGGGGGTTTTAAGAGATGCTCCTCTGGTGTTAAGGATATATTTGAGGTTCAATTCTTTACCAAACTACTTACTTTCTTCATTAAAATTACGTGGAATGATAAAACAAACATTCAAGATGAATTTTGAATCAGAAAAAATAGGTTGGAAATCAAAAACTTTGATTTTGTTCAGTAAACCACACTTTTTCCAGTTTCAAGTCGTAGATGGCAGCACTATCTTGCGGTCAAACCCAAATTTATTCTCAAAATTGATTTTCCAGGTTTATTTGGACCCATATTCATCATTTTGAGCTATTTTTCCATCACTGTTTTGTGGAACTTCACGTTGCAGAAAGCTTTTCCGGATTTGCAACAGAATCACCAGCACAAAAATGCCAACCATCGCCAAAGTTCCTGCTCATCTCAACTTCCAATTCAATTGCCAATCATACCAATAATACTGCTACCCATCTGGTCCATCAAGTACCATCGCAAAGTATAACTTTATTCTGTTAATCGGTCCAAAAAATCACTTTTAGTGACCTTGATGCAATTCTATTTTTTTTTTTTTTGATTTAGTGATCTTAGAATTTCCAAAGCGTTCACATGGTACATGTATTTATTTCTTAAATAAAATCATCCAGCACTCCCTAATTAATCTCGGATGTGCGAAAATAGGCATGAATTTGATTAAATGGCATAATAGTGCTGCCATCTATGACTTATAAATAGAGAAAAGTGGTGGCCTATTAAAAAAACATTAGTGTTTTTGAATTCCAACCTGCTTTTTGGATTCAAACTCAGCCTCAAATCTGCGATTCATCATTTTGCATTATACTTATGAATGCTAATGAATAAATCAAGCAGTTTGATAAGGTTTTATAGCTCAAATATCAAATTCCTTAGCGTTAAAGGAACATCTTTTACCATCCTTTTTTAATAGCTTTGAAAACCTTTGGAATTCTGGAAAACTCCTAAAATGCAGTTATCTATTCAAATAATCTAATGAAGCATTATTAATTACTTTAACACAGTAAATTTTTAAAAATAATCTTGTTTTTTGTTGAAAAACTCAAGTGGTGCTATTTTTATTTCGCACCCCTTTTTCACATTTTTGGCCCTCAACGACAGTTGCTGCGTCCTATAAAAGTACACTTATGCTTGATTTATCCGTTTAGCAATTTAGAACAAACTGTGGAAGACAATTTTCGTGATTTGCAATCATTCATATTTTAACAAGCAAAACACATAGTGGTTGTTCGGATCAAGGCAGTAAATAAGCAACACTTATTTTGATAGCAAGTTGCTTCAAAGCTAAAATTTTATAATTTTCAGAATTGTGAACTTAATTAATAATTGATTTCAGAAACTTACATTTAAGTGCCTTTGTAATAACGGAAATGCCAGCGGATATAGATTGAGGTTATATCTTTGATTTTTAGATGAGTCGTTTTGGGTCAATCAGCGCTTCCTAGTAGATTTTAATGTAAGATTCACTATATCTGACTAATAAATTTTACTAAGATTTATTTTTGGTAGAAATCTTACCAAAATCTGTTAGAACAGATGACAATTTTTCACGACTTGCTGCTACAGAAATTAAGGCCAAAATTCCCAACTATAAAGGTAAAAGTTAAGGTAAAAATAACACTTGAATAAATCCTCTCGATTACCTACACTTTCATACAGAAAATATAACTGAATATAACCGGGTTTAAACTAAATTTTCCAATAAATTCGAGATTTGCCAAACTACTACTTTGTGAACACGTTTTTCCAAATTCACAGATTTTTCATAATGACATTCTGCTTTTGCTACATTCTAAACAACTATGTAAATACGAGAACCTGGGGGGCTTGTGATATAGCTCAGTTGGCAAGTCTGTTGTCTCCTGAGCCGATGTCCGCGAGTTCGAGCCCAAGAGTAAACATCGAACACAGTTGTACCGGATAGTTTTTCAATAACGATCCGCCAACTGCAACGTTGATAAAGTCGCGAATACCATAAAGATGGTAAAACGACTATAATCGAAAAAAAAAAGAGAGCCTGGGACTCACATCTCATTTTCATCCAGCTTACGAGGGGCTTCGCCAACAGTGGTGCTATTCTTATTTTGCTCACTGTAGTTTGAGTTATATTTTGGAAATAATGTATTCTGTCTGAACGAGTTTTTCAAAGGTCAGTAGGAAATCGGTATGTTGTTCCAAAAATCGATTATCGGTATAAACTGATTCTTAGTCAAAAATAACGTCAAAAATCGGTATGAATACTGGAAAATCGGTATGTTTTGCATCGCTGGTCCATAGTTCTCATTTCTTTAAAAATTAAACATAACACACTCTAACACTCTACACTCTAACACATTTTCTCTCTCGCTTATCAACCAAAGTTTTCCTTCGGCTTGCCGAATGAATCAATGCTATCTTTTGATATTCAAAATGCCAAGTTTGCATTCTATCATTTCATTAAATTACTTCTACTTTTCAATGGCAAGCCTAATAAGAAAATATAGCGAGTTATGATTTATTTTCTGAGAAGAGAAAATTACATCAAATGGTGCATCCTCAAAGTTTTTGTTTGTTTTGTCTATTATTATGAGACTTCGCTTTTTTAAAATCAACAAAGTGTCTTGAACCTGTAGTAACATTAAGGCAAATATATTATCATAATAAGATTAGTGCCAAACATTATTGTTTTCGAAATATTGAAGATGACAAATATTTTTTTTTATCATTTACATCCGTTCAAACATAAATCACATATATATGATATATTTAACGCTTTAAAGGTTGAATCTGTAAGAAAAATTTAATCAACTTACAATGTCTCTAAATGCTCCTAAAAGAAAAATATTTATTTTCGGGGTGCCCCTTAACGAAATTTTTCCAACCAGCTCAGGACTCAACTTTCCACCGTAGTTTGTTTGCCCAACGTTACTGAGTAGTTTCAGCAAACAAATCTCATCAACATATTTAATTCCCTCCATGATATGATTAACTTTATCAAAAACAATTCATTCCATGTCTAGCTGTGGAAAGTTTCTGGCGGCAGTAACTTATACATTACTTGCAGCAGCAAACCGCATTTTCACTCTCGGACGTGGAGGTGCTGGAGCAAAAATCCCTTTCCTGGGGGCTCCTTGCTTGTCATCTGTAGCAAGGAGGAATTTGCATCATCTCTCCGAGTGCACCTTTGAGGGGTTTCAACTTTTGTATTATCGTTTGCGTTTTCCCGCACAGGTCTCTGCACCTTGATCCAACTTATTTCATAACTGTTATTGACTTTTTTTCCGTACCCCACCTTCTTTTCCTACACTTTACAATTACTCTCTGTTTCTTTCTTTTTTCAAGAAAGTTTTTTTCGACTCTGTCAACTTACTACTCTTCGTGGTTTTCGATAGTCTTAAAAAAACTTATTTCCTTTCCACTAGCACTAGCACTGTTTGTTTTACGGTAGGTCGCTCACGAAAACGTATGGAAGGTTTTTCTCCACTTCTTCAATATTGTTAGTGAAAATGGCGCGAAGTTTTCTCCCTTACTTTCACATCACACAAAGTTTACCTGTCAACGTGGTTTGGGAATCGTTTCTTATGATTTTTTTTCCAACAAACCCTCGCTCCCGCAACTGGGATTTCTACTTAGGCGACTCGTCGAAGGAAAAACTGCTTTTAAAAATTTTTGCCTTCTGAGAAAACGAAGGAAGTTTGGGGTGAAGAAAAAATGTTTCTTTTCTACTTTCTGTAACACCGCATAGCACAGAACCCTCGTTATGCAAAATCTCGGCTGAAGGGAGAGAACAAAAGTTCTGTTTGAAAAATAATAACGAATGTTGAGGCAACATAACGAGCTGGTTTGTGTGGGCGAAACATTGGCATGTGTAAGGACACAAACTATACTTTGTAGCAACAGCAGAAGAAGAAATTTTTCTTTCAAGTTATAATTGAATGCGCAGGAAAATAACGCTTTGCAGTCCGAGAGCTTGTTCTTCGGAACCGATCAAGGTGAATGTTAGAAATGATGTTAGAAAGAAACAATATCGTACTGGGCATGACACTATTTCAGAAACATGAAATAATTCTATAGAATGTCTACAAACATTTTCCCTACTTTCCTTTTCCAAAAATCTAGGAATGGAACCTTAGAGTTTTTTTTGGGAAAGCCCGGACTTGCCCGGATATATGATACAAAATTGAGGAAAGATTTTTCCAATATGCTCCAATTTAAATATTATAAATTTTGAGTATTGCGATTAAAAACAACATATTGAGCAACTTATGTCAAAATAATCATTAACGCGTTTTGAAAAGCCTAGAATACGATTGAAAATATGCTGAAGTATATCGATGGAAAGAATAACAAATGTATTTTTTCTCGATTTAAGTGTTTTACTTCCGGGGTTTTGAAAAAATTCTTCGGATATTTCCCGGACTTTGCGGTAATTTTTTTTTAATGTCTGGGTTTTGTCAGAATTTCGATAAATAAGTTCGGCTTTGTTCGGCCTGTATACGTGCGGGAAAAATCTGGCTATCTTAGTCTAGGGCAAGAGATTGGTTTAATGTGTTTAGGATTAAAATAATGTTAATGCATATAAGTACTGAATTTTTTTTCATATTCAAAGTTTTCAAATCAATTGAAAAAAAATTTGTAGGAAATATTATTTTTTTACCAAAAGTCAGATTTTTTTTCAAAACATTGCCAAAACTCCAACAGTTATTTCTAAATCGCTTAGCATTGTCCTTATATTTGTATTGAATATTAATGTTTGGTACTGTTTTAAAAGATTTGTAAGAGACCTGAAATATTTTTTCCGGGTTATCTGAAAACTGAAAATGATAATAAATAACCATACATACATGTACTTTTAATACTATGTGTGGAGATATAAATTTAAAAAAAATATGTATTCGTATGTACAAATAAACATTTAAAAAAATGGAGAAAAAAAATAAATTTAAAACGCATTTTAAAATTCCTGGCTGTAAGATAGATTGGTAAAATTTAGCATAATTTTGGCATTATGTGATTTTTTCCATAAATTTTGTGTTCAATTTATTTGTTATTTGACCAAACTTTGTAACAAAATGTTTCAACAAACATTACTATAGTTTTAGTCTATTGACAGTTGATGTTTTTATTTCTAAAAAATTCATACACGGGGTTTCAAAGATATCCAGAACCGTTAAAATATCTAATATTTTTGGTTAAGAAATTTTTGTAAATTTCAAGTTTACAAAATATTCTGTGCTGATAATTTACAAAAGACAACCGAAGTTATCAACTTTCAGATCAATCCTTGCAGTTTTAACCTAAAGCATATACTTTTATGAAACCTCATGAAATTTTTATTGCTTGTTAAAAATTCTGGGAAAGCTTAAACCATGGAGAGATTAGCTTCCTTCCAAGGCCAATGTTATTACACAAGGTAAAGAAATTCACATTTTCCAAGGATCAAAGAAGATGTCTTGTTTTCGAGAAAACTAATTGCATTTTCCGAAAACCGTGACTGAATTTGACTTCTGAAAAAAAAAACAATTATAAAAGTTTTCTTATGTACATTTCTCCCAATTGCAAAAATCGAATTTAATCTTTTATATTTTTTAAAGGCATATGTCTCATCGCTTTTCAGTTTTGCCATGACACTCATAAATGAAACTGGTTAAAAATACCCTTTCTGCTGTGAGGAAACAAGGAATCTTGTTGAAGTTCATAATTATAAAGTAATCATCTGCATGCAAATCATGTCGGTGATTCAACGTTACTCACTCCGTAAAAAATTGTTGGCTTTCTCGAAATTTCAAAATTTCATAACGCTGCCTGTTCCATAACCACCGGGAAAAAAACTCATCATTGTGTCTTTATCACATCATCGTCATCACAAGTGAACAACAACGTCGGAATTTAAAAAAAAAGGAGAACACGCGAACCTCAAAAAGCCTCACTCGATAGAAGATTTTCCTAGAAAATTTTCCATTGAGATGAAATTTTTAATTAAGTTCTTTTACGACGTTGTAATGGGACTCTAGAGCAGCTATTGGGGGGAGACAGTGAAGTCGCGGAAGGGAACAACACAACACATTGCTGGCTGGCGTAAAGTAAAGTTCAGCTTCAACGCGGGGGACAACCAACAACAATCTTTCTGTCTGTCTGTCTGCCGTGGGTGAGGTTTTTGGGCCCCATTGTTGGTAGTTCCGTGAAATTTTCCGGCATCCGATCAACGAAAAGCAGCAAGCAGCGAACAGAGAATGGCGAACGCGTCCTGAATGATGATGGCGACGATGGCATTGGAGAAAATACCTTCCTACTGGGAAGAAAATGAACAGTGTTATTTTTATTACATTCTCTTCTGATGACTAAGAAAACCTATCTTTTGTAGAGCACTTTAGCAAGTCTATCAAACTGCCAGATAACGAATTAAAGTTAAAATTAAGCAAGTTTTTTAAATGAAACTGATGAAACCTACTAGTTTCTTGAAATTTGAAGAAAATGATAATGCTTCGCAAAAATATTAGGAAGAATAACAATTGTTCCAGAAATTGCAGTGGTCTAAAAATTTGATCATAGCTGGGGCTTGAAACTTGATCAATGGTGGAATTTCACAAAACAATCTTCAGTTGAAAACAATTCAAATTTGACAAACATGACAAAAAAAAATGACAAAATTAACAAAAATGATCAATATGACAAAAATGAAAAAAATGACAAAAATGACAAAAATGACAAAAATGACAAAAATGACAAAAATGACAAAAATGACAAAAATGACAAAAATGACAAAAATGACAAAAATGACAAAAATGACAAAAATGACAAAAATGACAAAAATGACAAAAATGACAAAAATGACAAAAATGACAAAAATGACAAAAATGACAAAAATGACAAAAATGACAAAAATGACAAAAATGACAAAAATGACAAAAATGACAAAAATGACAAAAATGACAAAAATGACAAAAATGACAAAAATGACAAAAAAGACAAAAATGACAAAAATGACAAAAATGACAAAAATGACAAAAATGACAAAAATGACAAAAAAGACAAAAATGACAAAAATGACAAAAATGACAAAAATGACAAAAATGACAAAAATGACGAAAATGACAAAATAGACGAAAATGACAAAAATGACAAAAATGACAAAAATGACAAAAATGACAAAAATGACAAAAATGACAAAAATGACAAAAATGACAAAAATGACAAAAATGACAAAAATGACAAAAATGACAAAAATGACAAAAATGACAAAAATGACAAAAATGACAAAAATGACAAAAAAGACAAAAATGACAAAAATGACGAAAATGACAAAAAATATTGCAAAATTCAAAAATTTAGAACGTGAAGACATTGGCATTATTTACAATTTTTTTTTACAAAATTGTCAAACCTAACATATTTGTCAAAATTGAATCAATCGAAAAAAATGCACAATTTTTTGACTCTTGTCGTTTGCGTGAATTTCGTCAGTTTTGACAATTTTGTTTAATTCTATCATTATGTTCACTTTCGTCAATTTCTTGAATTTTGCATAATTTGTGAAATCAAATTATTTCTTAATTTTTATAAAGTGGTCAAATTTGCAGTTTAGTCACTTTTATCAAATTCTGAAGTGTTGTTTTCTTGTCAATTTTGCTTATTTGTCGTTTTATATAGTTTTTAAAAAAATTTTGTCATTTTGGCAAATTTTGTCTTTTTTTCAATTTTTATATTTTGTTTAATTGATTTATTTCGTGAATTTTCAAAAAGTGCACAATTCTCAACTTTTTTTAATATTCAATATTTCCATCTTTATAACAGTCAAAAAACGAGGAAAAATTATTCAGAAATACAAAAAAGCCTTATGACACTTTAGAAATTTAGGAAACCATATTATTATTATATTTTTCAATTAATCTTTTAGAATAGAGAAATTATGGGACAAAAAATACCCACCCCATAATAACACACCGCACTCTCCCATAACTTTTGTCAATTATGTTTATTTTTCAATTTGGTCAAGTGGTCTTTATGCCAATTTTGTAAATTTTCAAAGTTTTGTTAATTTGTCCATTTTTTTTAAATTTTCTATTTTCTTATTACTTTATTCAATTTTTGCTATATTTGTCAATTGATCAGAATTTAATCAAATTAAAATATCAAACATTTCTTAAAAGTGATGAAATTAACAAAAAAAAAAAAATTAAAAAATGGTCCTTATAGTCCTTTA
>NC_073693.1:57792783-57831900 GCF_029784155.1 Uranotaenia lowii
TGGTTGTGAATGACCCGTGGAATAAACCATGAGTTGAAGTCAAATTTCGTTGTCTGACGCCAGCTTAAAATCCAAGATGGCGAATTCCATGCTGTTAATGTTAATGAATGTTGTTATAACTTAAAACCGCATGGAACCAAACAATATTGGTATTGGGTGGAAGAGCAAAACAAGTAGAAGTCGAATTTTACTATCTGACGCCATCTTGAAATCAAAGATTCAGCATTTCAAAATTCAGCGGAAGCCGCCATCTTTGATTTCAAGATGGCGTCAGATAACGAAATTCGACTTTTACTGGTGGATCTCTTCGAACTTATACCCATATTGTAAGCGTTTTATGCGATTTTCAGTCATTTTAAGTATTTTCAAGTTGAGTTATAGCCGCCATCTTGGAATTTAAGATGGCTAAGAACAACGAAATTCGACTTCTACTCGTTTCTCACTTTCACCAAATAACCATATTGTGAAGAAAATACCATTCCATGATATTTTCAGTAAATTACAGCTTTGAAAATAAAAGCGGAAGCCGCCATCTTGGATTAATAATGGCGTCAAGCTAAACGAAAATTCCTATTATTTTGGCCCTTTCATTCAATACTCATATTTTAGAGATATTCATACCATTTCCGGTAATGATTTTTATATATTTTTTATATTTTAACTCAAAACCAATACACATAACTTCTCAAAAATGTGTAAAAATGGGAATTCCAATTCACATATGTGCTAGCTACTTTGTTCGTGTCCTGTTCTGACTTCTTCTTCGGGAACTGTCACTAATTTTTATGGTGGTTTAATAATCACGCATTGAGTGCTATTAAAGAACATGCAAAAGAAAGCTTGGAACGAACTTCTTATTTCGTGTTTTATTATAGTTAAAACAGAGAATCCATAACTCTTTCAAAACAGTATGTTTTATAAAAGCTTTCTGAGCGTTACTAATCTATAAACATATGGTTGATTCAAGAATATAAGCATTTTGCACGACCATGAAACGAGCTCCACAAAAAAATGCCATAAATGAACCATAATAAAACATCCTAATGCTAGTTAGCTTAATCTGTGTTACTTGGGTTGGAAACTTCAAATTTTTGAGGTTCTATATATTTGTGTACCCGTTTCAAAACTCAAACACTATTGGCTCGGGGTTCGACCAGACTGAACCAAGAGCCACAAGAAATAATTTATGAAACAACAGAATTTGAACCTCATGCAATTTACATGCTAGATGAAAAAGTGAATATGATTGACCACTATGGACACATTCCACCGTGACGTGAAATTTATTTTCCAGACTTTTCGGAAATGTTGTCATTCTAGAAGTCAACCAATTTACTTCAAAATGAAAAAAATAGTAGCAAACGGTCGCAAATTAAATTCCCTTAAAAATGAATATAATTTGGTCATAAAAAAGTTTAAGTTGTTTGTGTTGTGATCGATTACTTTTGTGACGTGAATTCACGCTAGAATTGGCCATTGTTGACTTCAGTACATACCACTTCAATTTCCTGTTTTCTCTGTGGGAATAGGATATTGGTGTCTCCAAGTAAGTTGTAGAAAAAACAATTTTCCACAATTTGGTGTTCATAACTTCTCGATTGAACAACCACGATCAAAGTTATGCCTCTTTACATTTGTGACGTGAATTCACTCAGTTAAAACTGGACAGGGTAGTGTAGTGAATTCACGTCACGAAAATTCAAGTTATTCTAAAAAATTCTTGAGAGCCTTCAAATTTTATGTACACTTTAAAAAATGATATTTGGTTATACTAACTTGTTTAACTAAACATTTTCAGTATCTTTGCCTAAGTTTTTCCTTGTTTTGGCTGAAACTTGAATAGCAACATATTGAGGAATCACACGTTAAAATTACTGTTTCTCACAGTCTGAATTGAAAAAAATCACCATACCAATTTTTTATCAAAATTTTTGTTTTTTTATTTTAAAGTAATGAACAAATTGAAAAAATCAACTTAATTATTTTTCTTATAAAATTTTACAAAATATAAAATTTTGAGACGTTTCCAACCGATTTCTACAAAATTCAGTGTTTCAGAATACTCTCATCATTTTGTTTTAATTAGCTTCAAAACGTATTGAAAAAATTTCAAAAAAAAATAAAAATTATATAAAACATGTAAATTTTTTCTCTTTTTTCGTTGGTTTTGTGTAATTTTAATTATCAACATTATTGACAAGTTTGAGATTTTTTGATACGTTAACGTATGAAAATCACTTGTGGGCGGTACAAGCGCGTGGAATGTATAATCAGCCATGTTATGTCTTGAATATTTAATAGATTTCTCGGACTGACTCAATAATTTAGCAACTAATTTGATGGTAAATGTTTTTAAAATAATACAGTTATTTCTATCGCTTTTTAAGCTCCATTGCTCAAAGAATCCAGTATTTGATAAGTATTCAACCTCCACTCGTTAACAACCCATCTTCAGTCAGAATTTTCCAGTAAGTAAATAAATCAAGACAAATTTTAATGGTATTAGCCTACAAATTTTAGTTATATATGTAACTATACATAATTATACAATTTTATTTCCTTTTTACTCTGTCTCAATTGTTCCATCCGGGAAAACACGAATCACATGTATTTTATTTATTCCAGGGATTGGAGTTGATGATTTCCATAAATTAGTTTCATGGTTTATTGATAATATTTCCTTTTCAGTGACCTTCTTCACCGTTGCAGATCGCAGATTCTCGGCACAAATACGAACAAAATCGCCAGCATTGTTGACATAAACCACACGTTCGCCTCTTGCAAAACATGTTTGCCTCACAATCAATTTCGCTTTGCCGCCAAGAGCATCACAGAGTCCTTTACCGTGGGATGTAGCGAAATATTTCCATTCGAAAACTTTTCTGTACTTCGCCGCAAAAAAACCGAAGTGCTGATACCATGTATTGGTTTTTAAACTCCGAGGAAGGACCATCACTCCATATTACCTCTTTGATTGAGAAATTCTCAATGTCGACTAACATTTCAAATATTTTCGATAAGTAGGCAAAAACAGCATTTTTTTCCTTCGATTTGTAATCTGATGCAAAAAGAATTTGGCTGTTTTCACTCTTGTACTGAACTGCTACAGTGAACAATACTATCGAAGATCGCGACCATAGAGCGTTCTGGATTTCGTCTTGGCCCTCGGCCACAAAATTCATCGCGAAATCAATATTAATAATCCTGACGTTATTAGCGTTACAGTCTTTTTGATACATTTTGAATTGTGCTCGTTTAACTTTTACATGAACAACAAACTTGTCCCACATTCTCAAAATTTCGGTTTTAACCTGAGATGCCAAAACCGTCTCTTTTACTCGCAGGACGCGTTTTGATGGAAATTTTCTCCAAATTTCTCGCTGGATTAATTTATCAGAATCTATCGGTACATTAAATTTCTGTCCGTTTCTCCAACGGAAACAAAGGTTAATCCAGCAAACAGAATTTAAATCTGTATCGCATAACGATGAATTCCAAAACTCTTCGTTATAAGTCACTCCGAGAGCTGCCAGTGCTAATCTAAAATTTTCATGAATTTGGCACAAACATTGATTTGCTGGCATGTCCTTTAAAAGCAGAACATTTGGAGGACGAAGATCGCAAAATTTTGAGAAACTTAATGATACATCTTTAAATTCTTCCAAAAAAATGGCAAATGCTTCCTTAAGATACAAAGTGAGGTAATATTTTTTCAACTTCTTTTTGCCGGTCTCATCACTGACAACAACAAAAACACGGGGGTTCATCCTTGGAGTAGTGTTTGAAATATCCCGCCGTAGATAAAATTCTTGAACTGCTTTTTTAATGTCCATATTTCTTGAACTGCTAGCACATTCCGCTAGAGATGGTAGTCTTCGTAGTTGTTCTGGTATCTCCTCTGGTGTAAGGTAACCGAAATCTAACCCCATTCGGTACCATATGTACCGACGATAATCATCATCCTACAATTTTTTTATATTAAATATAAATTGTAAAACTATAACTTTAAAACATACCTTTGGCATTCCATTTTTAGCTTTCGGTAACGCTCTTCCTGCAGAAGTAGAAGATGAGTAAGGCATACTCACAGCACATCTTCTATGCGCAGCTTCAACCGACTTTTTTTCACGATATAGCCGAACTTTTGCCGCCAAGGCATTCTTTCTTTCATCAGCCATGTGCAAGATTTGATTGCGCTTGCGAATCCGATCATTTTTTCTACGGGATTCTAACTGTTGAGTTGTGCTTTTTATCTTCACCTTTTCTCTATATCGCCGGCTTCTCTCAGCAGCAGACAATGTTTGTCTTCCTCCCATTTTAACAAACTACCGATCAGCTCACCGGAAACACGTGGTTACTTCGAAAAAGATTAAGCTGAAGTGATTCAGCAGATATCACTCGTATCATAAAGTGTCATTTTAATGACAGTTGCTTTCTCCATGATGTCATCATTATTAGACATAGTGAACATTCTTTTTCAAAAGGTCGCATGTATAAGACGCATTTGCTTAGAATTTAAGGTTTGGAAACCGTGGAGTCTAAATAAAAACAAAAAAAAATATCTTAACAACATTTTTATAAAAATATTAAAAAAAATACTCAAAATTCACGCGAGGTCAGTGCAAACACGTTCTAAAAAAGCCCAGATTATCCTTTAAAAAATGAGTCTGAATATGCTCAATTTGGGCAAGAACCATCCTCAGAGTGTGCAAATAGCTTATAGATTGTTTAAGTTTAAAAAAAAAAAGATAATTCGTGACGTGAATTCACTCATTCGCGCTGTTGTAACTCATCTGGATCTAAACCGATTTCTATAAAAATAAGTGTTTCAAAATTCTCTCGTCAATTTCAAAGAAGATATCAGTTTTTTGTATTGAAAAATGTCAACGTTTCCTCGAAAAATTAATAACTTTCAATTTTTTGTGACGTGAATTCACTCATTTGCGACTGTTTTGATCGCTTCTTAAAACAACTCCATTAAATAAAAATAAATTTTTTTCTTCAACATAATGAAGAATTATTGGTTATTCATGAAGACTTGTCAAAATTAGTCCTTTTTTCATCCAAAAAACCAATATTCAAAACTTTATAAAATATATAGAAGAAATTTTTTTTTTCATTTTTTCTTTGGTTTCATGTGATTTAATTATAAAATGTATTATCGAGTTTAAGATTTTGTGAGACGCAAACGGATAAAAATCACTTGTGAGCGGTACAAGCGCGTGGAATGTGTCTATGGAGCTTGCATTGAATAATTCTGCTTTTTAGTTCAAAAAATTCATAGATTTCTTCAAGAATAAAAAATATTAGTAAACAGAAGATAAGTGTCTCTTAAAAAGGCAGATTAGACTTGATCGAATTTCTACCTTTTAATAAAAGTCAATATAACAGAAGAATCAATTTCAGTTTTGGAGCGAAAAAAACGCTACAATTAGGGTGGCTATTAGATGGCATATTTTTATAATAGTTGGTATAGTAAGAAAGCAGTGTATAATGTACACCGTGAACACAACAACCCCCCCCCCTGATAACACAGCATAACAAATTTCCTAACCTCTTCCCCCCCCCCCCTAAGTGCGTTACGTATTATTTGAACGACCACAGTGCATAATAGAGTAACTAATCTAAAAGTGATATTCAGTTTACTTGGTTAAAGAATTCTGTTAACTAGTGTAATCAGTAAAGTTAACCACATGAAGCAGCAGTTTGAATGCCAAGGTGTGCTGCTTTTTTGGTTGCTTGATTTTGTTGAAAACGCAGGTTTCATTGGTGGAATAGAGTTATCTTTATTAATTTTCGCCAGTGAGGTCATTAGAATACAACCATATTAATTAGCGATAGCTAATTGTCACTTTCCCCTTCTTATATTCCCTAACCGGTAAAATACTCATTTCTCAATGAGTACTTTGATATTCTTAACCAGAATATCTGGCAATATTGTTGTGTTACCACAAACTCAAATTGAGTAGTCTCGCATAACCGTGTGATGATGTAAACATTTGTACCGCATTCATCATCATCACCTGTCATCAGCAATCATTGATCTATTGTTCTCGATTGCGAATTGAACAACAAGCAAGAGGAAACAAAACAAACAATGTTTTAATTCTGCTGCAATCAGCAGCAATGTTATACCGTAAAATGTTTAAGGATGTCCTTTAGAGTGACAACTGTAGTGACACAAAACTCGTACGTGAGTTTCAATATGTATTTTAATATTTCCGTAAGACGTTATTCTCCGTAAAACAGACGAGTATTGAGGATTGCAAAAGGATTTTTGATAATTTTTTTTTTCGATAAATATAATTAGACTTTTAGATCATTTTAATCAGTTTATTTTTTTCAAAATATTCACAACAAAAACTACGGTTCATGCTGAAGCTATCTAACATTGCTTCTGCTGAAAAGAATTAAAATTTTATTAATATACCTAAATCAATAAATATTTATAAACTCAGTTCCAATCTCCAATCAAATGTATAAGAAAGAATTTTAATCATACATGTTTCAGACCCCAATTTCAGTGGAACACAAAACAAAAAGTAGGTCTGCTGCTATTATTTTCTTCATCCTCATCTTAAAAATGGCCTCCCATCAGTCACAGTAACGAGACTCCACTTTGAAAGAAAATTTAAAGCTTCCGGAAAAAAACAAATGGGGCATTACAAATGAAACGATTTTTTCTAGGTCAAAATTCATCCCCCATGTTGTTAGATGGAAAGAAGACAAAAAAAAACCGGGTGAAAAAGCACCATGCAAAACAGGCAATGCAATGGGGCAAATGGAAATAGCAACGCTGCTAGCTGCAGATTGCCATTTTTACTATGTCGCTCACATATGTGACGTTGTGACCTCCCCGCGTCAAAACTCAACTCTCGACAAAGAGATGCACTGCACACTTTTGTGAAACTTCACTTGCCTGTCACCCCCGAAGGGCGGCCATCTCGCCATCATCTGGCCCACTTGGGACCGAAAGAAGATTCGAAAAAGATGGGGAGTGGGCGGGTTTTGGAATGGGTGGGAAAACAAGCGCCGAGTATTCAGCTAATCAAAAGTGTAAAACAATTCTATTCACACGATTTTGTGCTCCGGGAGCTTCGTTTTGGGGCGGGCGAGTCACATATCTAGTTTTTGTGTTATTTGTTGTAGGAACAGGGCGATGTAGTAGCGTGCCTTTTTTATATGTCTGTTATGTTACTATCTATGCAGTTTTGTATTCGGCATGACAAACTTAACTAAGAGATTTTATCACTCACAGTGCGACTGTGAGGTTGAATCAGGCTGAACTATTCAATACGAGAATCAAACTTTCGATTAACAAAATGGGAGAATTTATTTAAGGTACAAATGTCTTCGTTGATTTTGAATTAATTTTTGGGAGAAAACTAAAGACTATTTAATGTTTTTTTCCACTTTCCTATATTTTTCTAATTAATAAGCTTCAAATCTTTTAGTTTGGAAACCTGCAAATTATGTTTTGTTCCCATTTTTTCTTTATTAAATCTAAGATAGCAAACTTAAAATCCTATAAATATTTCCAAATTTCGATTACAATAAATAATAAAAAAAAGAGAAATGATGCCCATAATTTGAGCTGTATAATATTCTAGACATGTGAAACAAAATCGTAAGGCTTCTCAAAAATAAAGAAATTAATTTAAAGAAATAAAATTAACTATTTGTATGTTAGGTAATTTAAAAATAAATAAAGAGAGAGAAAGATGAGGTTCCAAATTCGTAACACACTTTTATTCGTACGAAGTTGGGCGCGTTTTAAATTCTTACGGTACAACTTTCTTAGGTTGGGATATATTTTAGGTTATTTTAAATATCTTACGCTTAGTCTTATCTCCTAGTTCTTTGTGAGAATTCTGATATTTGCAACCACTAGCCTCCTATTCGCCTAAAATTTAACATTATTCTACTAATAGTTTAGGTTCAGTTCAATTCGTTTCTGTTTGATTCCTCACCTGTGCCTGGTATAAGTTGCAATTTAGTATTCCCTGACCGCGGAATCCCGTAAAGTGTAGCCTACATTAAATATGTTCACTTTAGACTTAAGAACAAACTTCGCACATTAACTATTCTACCTTAGCTCAAATCATCTAACTAGTTGGTTAGATGCGCGTTTTGCTGGGCTTTTGGGGTTGCATCAACACTTCGACCCGATCTCGTTGGTTTAATATAACTTTTCAACATTCACAGTTATAGCATTTCTAAGCTGATCAAAACCTTTTTGTTCGATTGCACTTCCTATGTTTGTTGTTTATTTTGTTTCTACGCTACAACTTCCCACCTAATTACAAAAGCTCACTCCTCATATTTTCTCTTCTCACTCTTTCTCGTCTATCTGTTTTTGAGCTCATCTTCGTGAACTATCAGTTGATATATGCGTTCAACGCGTTTTCAATTTCAAAGGCCAGTTCCGTGACAATTTGTCCCCTTTATAATTATATTATTGATTCAATAAAAAGTAATATGTAACAAGCATTACTTAAAGCAATGCACATCGGTTAGAAGATCTCTTCGAAGAAACATGAAGTTTCACATAGATATCCTATTTATGTGTGAAGTTCAGAACTCCAATACGTGATCATACGCTTTTTGAAGATTAGATGTCAAAATTACTTAATGTTGTTGTTCTGGGACGAACGACCCAATAGCATTATGACGATACTGCGTTCATTAGCGACGGAAATGTGCGTCCAATATCCTCGGCTTTTCGCAGAAAACGAAGAGATTTTTCCGAAGGGTCTAAGCAATATTAGTCCTAGGCTCGACCTCTTTTCCCAGCCAACCACCATCGAAGACGGTAGCATAGTCAATGGCACGTGTGGCCAAGTTGGAGGTCCAATATAGTACCTACCAGTCCACTTAAGTTTGTTAATGTTGTTTGTAAATGTTGTTTGTAAATGTTGTTTGTTTTGTGTTGGGTTGCCAAGATAACAAACATTGCCATAGAAATTTATTCAGTGTTGTTCTTTTTCAGTTTGCTGAATGGAACTTTTTTTATTATTTTATTTTTATTAAATTTCATTTATTTTCTGCATATCCTTCATCTCATCTCTACATTTCTTCTTACCTCTATTGTCAATAGAATCTTTTATTTACTGACTTTTCTGTTGTTCAAAATACCTCAATATCAATAAACTTACATTCCATTGTCAGCAATGCACAGTTAGGATTTTCGAGCCAAAAAAGGTATCCAATTCAGGCAAGAACGCCTTGCATGAAAAAAACAACCATTCTTAATGGAAAAAAAACCCGAGAATCGAATGGTACACCGCTTTCTGATAAAATGACTCTTAACGTCTCATTTTGCCCGATTTCCCCTATTTTTTTGGGTGTAAAGTTATAATTCCGATTGTAGCCATCTACCTTGCAACAAAACAGTCATACAAACCATACTTATTTATGTAAAAATGTCAGCTGTTGGTGTCGATTGGTGTACTCCAATTTGTGTTTCTACTACAACAAGAGGCTCATTTTGCCTCTTTTCCCCTAAATTTAAGATTTTTTTTTTAAAAATGCAGTCAAACAAAGTGTAATCCAACAATATTTCATCATGAATGATCATTTTTGGTAGATTTATTCATATTCTAGCTAACCGCATCACTTTTTGAACTAGAATGAATATAAATGGCCAAATATCCCCAACCTCCCCTAGCTTATTTTATTTTATGCATAAATTTCACTGTAACAATCGAGCGATTCACATACCAAATGCAAAAACCAAGTGATTTAGTGTAAAATTTGTCGCTGAATAGAGTGGTGTACACCGCTTAATGCTCAGCTTACGAGAATGGCCGCAATGATTGAAACAGGTGTAAAACTTATTGCTGAATAGAATGATGTACACCACTTAGAGTTCAGTGGACGAGAAGAGCCTCAATCAATCCGATTTCCCCTAAATTCATTAAATTTCTTTGAAAAATACATTGTTACAAACGAGAATTTAATTTAAGAGACACAAAAAACATTGAATCGGATGTAAAACTTATTGCTGAATCAAATGATTTACACCACTAAGCGTGAAGTTGACGAGAAGAGTCACAACCACCCCAATTTCCCCTAAATTTATGCAGTTTTTTGGAAAAATCATTGTAACAAACGAAAATGCAAAACATTGAATCAGGTGGATAACTTATCGTTGAATCGAATGAAGAACACCGCTTAGCACTGAGTTGACGAGAAAAGTCTCATTTTCCCCAATTTATCTTAAATTGATTCATAAACTCATAAAATATGAACCAAAAAATCGTAGTAACAAATGAGAAAGCATCGAAAAAGGTACAAAAACATAAAATCATATGTGAAACTAACTGTTGAATAAAATAATGGACACCGCTTAAATTCTGTTGATGAATAAAGTCCTATTTGTTTCAATTTCCCCTAAATACTTGCAATTTAAGAAATAAAATCTTGTAACTTTCGAGAGTGCATCAGAAAGAGCACAGAAATAACTGAACCATGTGAAAAACTTATTGTTTAACAGAAAGATGTACATTGCTGAACGTTAAGATGAAGAAAAAAACCTGGATCACCTCCTTTTCCCCTAAATTTGAAAAATATTTTGTTAAATTGATAATTGATAATGGTTTAAACATGATGAGGCTCTTCTCACCAATTCGACAGTAATACTCAAATTCACTCGTTTGTTACATTTTTTTCTCGAAGAAATTATATGAATTTAGGGGAAATTGGGGTGGTTGTGACTCTTCTCGTCAACTTCACCATAGCGTTGTACATCATTTGATTCAGCAATAAGTTTTACACCCGATTCAATGTTTTTTTTATCTGTTAAATTAAATTCTCGTTTGTAACAATGTATTTTTCAAAGAAATTTAATGAATTTAGGGGCAATCGGGGTGATTAAGGCTCTTCTCGTCAACTGAACGCTGAGCGGTGTACATCATTCGATTCAGTAATAAGTTTTACACTTGTTTCAATCATTTTTGTGCATTTTATGATGCATTGTCATTTTTTATAATGATTTTTTTTTACATATTGCTCGATTTTAGGGGAAATCGGGGTGATTGAAGCCATTCTCGTTAGCTGAGCACTAAGCGGTGTACACCACTCGATTCAGCGACAAATTTTACACTAAATCACTTGGTTTTTGCATTTGGTATGTGAATCGCTCGATTGTTACAGTGAAATTTATGCATAACTTTAAAAAAGCTAGGGGAGGTTGGGGATATTTAGCCATTTATATACATTCTAGTACAAAAAAGTGACACGATTAGCTAGAATATGAATAAATCTACCAAAAATGATCAGTCATGATGAAAAACTGTTGGATTACACTTTATTTGACTGCATTTCTTTGAAAAAAAATATTAAATTTAGGGGAAAAGAGGCAAAATGAGCCTCTTGTCGTAGTAGAAACAAAAATTGGAGTACACCAATCGATTCAGCTGACATTTTTACATAAATAAGTATAGTTTGTATGACTTTTTGGTTGCAAGGTAGATGGCTACAATCGGAATTATAACTTTACACCCAAAAAAATAGGGGGAATCGGGCAAAATGAGACGTTAAGAGTCATTTTATCAGAAAGCGGTGAGGACTATTCGATTTCTCGTGTTTTTTTGCATAAAAAATGATAGTTTTCCAAAATTTAGAACAGTTTAGGCGATCGTCACAGAAATAGGTACCTTTTTTTGATCAAAAATCCCCACTGTGCAATGTATTGTTCGACCGGGAATAATCCATAGGTTATGTATTGGCTTTTCGGTTTTATATGTGCTCCATATGAAGCAAGTGTTATAGGGTAACGGACCTATTTTGGACCGCTTTGGGAGGTGACCATGCCATTTTCTGAAACAAAAAAGTACATGTTACAATTTTTGACTGCTTTATCCGTTCATTACGAAGATCAAGGCTTTTTCTATCGAAACATATCGTCGTTTGTTGCAATGTAACAAGATTTAAGCCCAAAAACCAGTTTCTTCGATTTTTACTCAGGTCGGTATTTTGGACCACCAGGCTTCTATTTTAGACCACCCTTTGGGCCTATTTTGGGCCATCCTTCAACTACATAATTTTTTTTTCTAAATTTTGCGACGTTATTCAGTTCATCTTTTCCTTTCTTATTCTTATAGTCAAGTTTTGTTTGTTCACGTTAATTCATTCCTGAAATAACTTTCTTCAATTTTTGCCGAAATTGTTCTGCAGTGAAAAAAAAACTAGCCAGGCTTATTTTAAGAGTCAATTTTTATAACGCAAATCTCCTTCAGGCGACCCAATGGTATAAGTTAAGAAAGTCTGACATTATCAACTCCGCGACATCAATTGATGCATTTTGACTGCCAAAACCTTAGTGGATTTGGTTTAGCTTCAGTTTTGTAAAAAAACATAGATTCAAAAAAGATAAAAATGTGCGAGAATTATGCGAAATTTTTAACCATATTAAAGCCAGATATTTTTTCGTTGAAAATTTCACTATAGTTCCTGTTTATCTTTGAAACAACTTTTGTTCTACGAAATAAAATTATCGTTGAAGGAATTTCTTCAACAGAATTTTTTCAAAAATTGCATAAGCACAGGGGCTGAACAACTATTTTTAGTACTTTTTCGCTTGTAATTTACGTTTCGACAAGTTTTGAATCATTGTAAAGCTATCTCATCTCTTATTTGTTAAAATTGTTGTACTATTAACTGAGATATATGAACTATTACAAAAATTAAACTCAGACTCAGTTACATATTTGTTGATTTGTTGTCGTTTTTATCCCAACCCCTCTTTTAGACTGGGTTTATATTTCGTCTCTTCTACCTAACCAAGTATCGAAAATCGGGTTTGGGCTTTAGCTAGTTGAGTATATAAAATTATGTCAAAATTCCAAATTATATTGATAATAAGCGATTGAAATAGTGTGCACAATTCTTTTCATATTGTCGTACAACGTTTCATTACGTTCACAAACATTTAACAGTAAGTTTAATACTCAAGTTATGTTGGGTGGTCCAAAATAAGTCCCTGTGGAATTAAGTAGGACCTATTTTCGACATGGGTCAAATTGCGATTAAAACAAGTCTTTTTGGTTCTTCGAGCAAGCAAACTAGTTTCAAGTGTTTTATCATAGCTGTGAACATGTTTGTAGTTGTTAAATTTATCACAGCCAGGTAGAAAACTTACTGGAAGTTGACTCCGATTACCGCACGTCCTCCTGAACGGGGCTTGATTTAGCTCAACTGTGAAAAATTAAAACTTAATTTTAAATTTTCTCTCCTTTATCAGCTTATTTAAATGGAATCTTAGATATGATTAGAATCATAAGAAGAATCTTTAACTATATTTGTTCAAAGTTTTCATGATTAACATGATTTATGAGAGAAATATTGGACAAAAGCTGCAAGGTGGTCCAAAATATGTACCCGGTCCAAAATAAGTCCGTTATCCTAATTGACCTGATAAGACCGAAAAGCCAATACATAACCTATTCTCAGCAAAAGCTTTTCAAATATTTAATATTATTTATTTTCTGTATGTTCTCCATACAATAAAAAATATTTATAGCAACTGCCCCAATCTGTGCTTTTTCTGTCGCTCTGTCTTTGTGTACCAGAGCCGGAAGAAACTTAAATCATTCTGGCATTCAGCCATTCCTAACTATGCTTTTCTTGACGCTCTGTCTCTGTTTATAAGTGCCGAAAAAATTTGAAAGTATTCTTAGAAACAGCCTTTTTAACCTGAAGGCAAGATCAAACCAAACAATCAGCAGCAGCAGCCTTAAAAATCATAGTAGCAGCCTTTAAATTCTGCGCTCCCTAAACCATTCTGTTATTTCCACAGGAAGGCCAAATCAAAATAAACAATCTGCAACACACTTAAAAATCGGCATTTCCTAAGACCATTCGTTTTTTTCGTTTTTTTCAAATCGGGAAAGCAAATCAAAACTAACATTTAGCAGCTTCTGTCTCAAAAATCTGCGTTTCCTAAGCCAATCCGTCTTTTTCACCGGAAGGCAAAATCAAAACAAACAATCATCAGCAACAGTCTGCGCTTCCTCAGCTAATTTCGTCTTTTTCCACAGAAAGGCCAAAACAAACCTAACCATCAGCAACAGCCTAAATAATCTGCATTTCCAAAGAAACTTCCGTATTTTTATTCACCAGGAGGTCAAATCAAAACAAGCAATCAGCAACAACAATCTTTAAACTCTGCACTTCCTAAGCCAATTTCGTTTTTGTCCACCGGGGTGCCAAATCAAAAAAAAACAATCAGCAGACACAGTCCTTCAAAACAGCGCTTTCTAAGCCATTTCCGCCTTTTCATTCACCGGAAGGCGGAATCCAACAAACAATCAGCAGCAGCCTTAAAAAACCTTCCCTTTTTATGCTAATTCCGTTTTTTTCCACCGGGAGGCCAAATCAAAACAAACAATCATTAGCAAAAGCCTACGCTTCCTCAGTCAATTCCGTCTTTTCCCATCGGAAGGTCAAATCAATTTAAACAATCAGTACACGCCTTTTTTTGAATAGTTTATTGGCTATAGTGTTTCAATTATGTAAAATTTTTACAGGAGTCCCTCACCCTCTCGCTATAACCCCACTGAAAGGGTAAAGGGATCCTTAAATTTCAGGTAAAGATTTATCAAACCCATATACCATTCATGATTTGGTTCCATTTCCCCAATGTGTTCTTCTGTTAGACAATAATTTGTATGGAAGCCTTCCTTCCTTATCCTATCCTTATTTTCTCATTGGAGGGAGGGGTACCAAATAATCATAAAACATTAATCATTCCCAAATAAACCGTGCCGAAATTATTTTCATTTGCTCGCTTAGTTCTCCAATTTTGCAAAAAAAAAATGTAAGGGAGCCCCACTCATCCCTTTCTATCACTCCATTGGAAGAAGGCATGGGTGGCAAATATTCATTGAACCATTTCTCGTACCCTAATACCATGAATACTTTTTGAGTTATTAAAAATGATAAGAGAGGCCACTTTTATCTCCCTACTGGAAAGGGGGAGGGATCTCAAATAAGCATGGAAATATTCGGCGCTACGCACGCCGCTAAAGATGGTTCTTAACGCTTTACTATGAAAACGCTAAACGCAGTAAATAATCCCAATCTGAATTAAAAATTTATACAAATTTTATAAAGCTTACATTACCAAACATGGGCACATTTTGTTGAAGATTTACAAAGTTTCCAAAATTGAGGAAAGTTAAACAACTCATTTTGATTTTTTAGGGTGAATCGGAATAGCCAAAAATTTTCTAAAATATTCTCATTCACAACTCCCAAACGACATAACTGCATACTTTGTTTTATTTGCAGTTTATTTTCACTGCTTATTGGATTGAAAAATTGACCACATACTTAATTGGATGCTAAAATTAACGGAAACCGCGTAGTTGCTGGACAAAGCCATCCACCATAAAACGGTTGAACAGTATTTGATGTTTTATATTTGCTGTCAGCCATTCTTCCAGCTACTTGTAAAATCATCGCGTGTAATTCAATTAATCTTTTACAACCATCGTACAATTAAGATAACCAAATCTTCGGAATAGTAAAACCTCACCCAAGAACAACCACCAAGCGGGGAAAGGTCTCCTGTAAAAGGACTCGCTGACTGACGAGAAAAACAATCTCCGAAAATTATCTCGGTCGCGCCGAAACATTTCACTGTAGGCCACTTTCCTAACGGCTTTTCCCCTCAAGTGTAGATAATGTTTTAGTTAGCGTCGAGCCATTTCGCCACTGCTTCCGGTGGTGGGAATAGAATTTTCGCCGTGGCAAAATTGGCGAGGAAGGCTCTGTCTGACTTATCAAGTGAAGAGATACTAACGGCCGCAATTGCCACCGTTCTCACGTAACTTGTAAAATTTTACGCCACCATAAAGCTTACATCTTCAATGGGTATGGGTGTGTGTATGCGTATGTGTGTAGAGGCAAAAGCTAGGGCAATGATGATGATGACGGTGTTTTCGGTGCTTTGGTTTGGGATGAACTAGAGAAAAAAAGAAACATGAAAAAACAACACACTCACTTTGAGTAACTATTCCGCGCACGGCACAGCGCACCCAATTTCGAATGATGGCTTTCGAGGGAGCGTCCTTAGATTCCGATTTTTTTCTTCATACAAGAATACAAGTTTCTTCTTTCCTGAAGTGACAATGAAGTAATCAAATCAAGAAAATCAGAAATGAAACAACAATATCAAAAGTAAAAAAATCAAAGAAGTAAGAAAATACTGATTTTAATTCGAATTCAACATTTCATCCTGTGAGAATCACTTACATTATTTAAAAAAATGTTTATATTCACGTGATTCGAGAACTTGAAGTTTGTACTCAAGCAACGATTTAAACTTTAAAATACAAGATAAGCAAAGGAAGGTCCTTGAAAAAAATTCATAAAATATGTTTATGTGTTCCTTGAATAATTCTTCTTGCATAATTCTTGGGTAAATTGTTTCTCGTTTTGCGTTACCGTAAACTGGGGAACTTTGATCACTTTTTCCGTTCATTTTTGAATATTTTGGAACGAGTTGCTTTTTCGTAATACCTAAAAGTTTTAAAACACTTACTGAACATGATCATTTATTGCAGAAAATTCAAACGACATTTGTGGTTATAATTAAATGTTTGTCACAAAACCAGATTTCTAGTCTCGGGGTAACTTTGATCACTACGGTTTTTACAACCTTCAACATCATCAAAATTATTGTTATGGTGCCATTTACCACAGAAGGCATAAACATTAATAACAGTAATTTTTGCATGGATTAAACTGATTTTTTCAACGTTTTTTTGACGTAGAATTACGTCTTACGGCAACACTAGAGGGGGACAAATTGATATTTGCGAACGAATGTCGCGTCACGAAAAACGCCTCATTAACAGACATCATTTCTAAAGGATTATGACGTCATCACCAAGCCAAAACAAAAAAAAAGAGAAAAAGAAAAAAACACAGATGCCCCGCCTCTTGATGGGTTTTGATTTTTCGTGTCTACGAAAAGTTTAAAAGCAACGGGTCGAATCAATTTTTAAACTATCAACAGCTAAATGATTGAATTGATTACGGAGCGTCCCTTAACGGATGAAGATAAGGTATCTTTTGCTTATGAGTGTTCAAGGTGAATTCGAAACATCTCAAATATATTTTCATGTACTGCTTGGTAGATTAAAAAAGAGTGTTTTCCAACTTCTAAAGAAATGCAAAATCATTCACTGTTACAAACAATTAAATTAATGAAAGCCTCAAAGTCAATATAGACTTAGTAAATAATCACCTACTTGCTCTGATTATTTTAAACATATCCCGTAATTCGCTACATCGTTTAAGTGTGAGGTACAGTAAGTTTTTATTTCGTTCAGATAAATTATGCTTTTAATTTTCTCATTCGATTAGAAATCTACGGGAAAGTTGAAAATTCTCAGTACTCATGAAAAGGTTTTTCAATAACAATGCAATTAAAAAAATATAATAATTTTCCAAATATCAATGCACTTGGCACCCCTGAACACCCAAAAAAATCAATACATGATTTTCCACAGGGCGTTATCATGCGCCCTTCTCAAAAATTGGTTCTGTTCTCCCATGGTTTGAGGTTAGGGCTGAGGCCTCCTGCTTAGGTGGTGTTCGTGTAGAACTGTCAATATATCCTAATTGAAGATAAGCAGCGGAGGTCTTTATGAAAGCTGGATAATGACATGTTGGTATGGCATGATGGAATGACATTTTAACATGACATTTTGACATGACAATTTGACATGACATTTTGACATGACATTTTGAAATGGCATTTCAACATGACATTTTGACATGACTATTTGACATGACATTTTGGGTAGCGCTGATGTGGTCTAGTGGATAGGCTGGCGCGAGTCTGGTAACCCAGGCTTGCTGGGTTCGATTCCTGGTATCGGCAAGAAAAACTTTTGAATCCGAATCCCATAAGTTGCCGACAGGATGTGTTTCATTGCATTAGATAATCATATATTTCAGAGGGAATGCATCTGGGGTTAATCTGAAGAGACTATTGCAAGCGGAGTGGATTGCCAACCATTGTAGGTCTCTGAAGGTTGGACGACTTCCCTCGACGAACCATCGGTCGTGGAAGCCTGAGAAACAATTCGAAGGCCAAGCCACGCAGACATGCTGGACCTTGCTACCGATGGGGGAACCGTACATACATACATACATACATACATACAATTTGACATGACATTTTGACATGGCATTTTGACATGGCATTTTGACATGGCATTTTGACATGATATTTTGATATGACATGTTGACATGACATGTTGACATGGCCGTAGGAACGGGGGGGGTTTTGGGGGTTAAACCCCCCCCATGAGGATCCAAAATAGCACGCGAGGTATTATACTCTACACTCAAAATTATAAATTCAGAACCCAATTATGATAATAGAGTAAGGTGAACCAAGAGTAACAATCTAGACTAAAAACTAAGGCCAAGATCTCAAAATTCCAACCAAAATCCAAAATGCTGCTACACTTTTCAAAATTTTCTCACTTCTTCATCGAAATTCAAGTCTGATAATAAATTTTGAATTAAATTAAACCCATTTCGGAGGTCCCAATTCCATAATTCTCATAACCAAAATTGTATTCCGATTTTTGTATGGATTCTGTATCCATTTCAGGATTCTTGATTTTTTCTTGATCAAATTTGAGTTCCTTAACTTAATTCTTACACAAAATTTAAAAATTTATAGCTTCTAATTGGTAATGAAAAATTGAAAATTAAAGATTGAGATCTTTGTAAATTCATATTTAAATTCTGGTTCACAATACAGATTGAAAATAAATAATTTAAATACCTAGTGAATTAAGATTAAACCTGAACTAAAGAATTTAAATTATAGATTCATAAATGAGTGCTCTGATATTTTGCTCATGATATTCTGATCTGGAACAAGATTCGGAAATCGCAATTTTTGTACATTTCAGAAATCTTTCCAAAAAGAAATTTTTGATTTCAGGTTTTGAATTCATATTCAGAAGGCAAAAGTTTTAACTTTGAAAAAGTTTCAACTTATAAATAAATTTCACAATCAACATAAATTGTTGAGGAATTCAAGAGATCATGAACTTAATTGCGGACCCAATACGAGATATCTCGTTTTTTTCGTATGCCAACAGTGTGCTACACTTCGAAATATAACTCAAATGAACTGAAATTGAATGTTAATTTTTATACGACAAAATTGAACACAACATTAGCCGTAACTTCAAAATTTTAAATTTGAAAAAATTCGTCCAGCGATTTCTGAGATATAAAATGCCGAATTTTGGTGTTTCTCGCAATAGATTTCATCCTGGTTCTTAGTGTGTTAAGATTTCTTGTCAATTCAATTTCCAAATTTCGTTTTTAAACAAAATTTGTTTGTAAACACAATTTAATTGAAAATCACAAATAAGAGGTAGAATTTGAGTTCATTGTTTTATTCGAAAAACCTAAATTTTATTTAAAAAAAAATCATCCACAGGATTTTTAATATAGAATTGATTCCTTATGACAAACATTTGCTGTTAACGCCAAAAAAATCTGCACCAAATTCTTTATTTTCCCAGAGTATTGTTTAACACTATTCACACATTAAGGACACCAACATTTTGCTAATTAATATGTTAAATTTTGTAGAATGAGGTTTCATTCTTAGATTCAAAACGTTTAAATTATGCTTTTAATACATACAAGCATACAAGCAGCAAGCGGAAAAAACGAGATCTCGTATTTGGTCCGCAATGTGTTAATATTGCAGGTTTTTAAAGCCAAATTTCATACTAAAATTATTAATTTGGTTCAAGTTTCCATCAAGAAAATTCGATACGAAAATCGGATGATTACCATCAGTTATTTTTTTTTCAAAATTTGATATAGTTTCATCAAAGGTCAAAATCTTTAAATTAGCAAACTAGTTTGGAAGATTGAGCTAAGTTTTTTTTTAAATACCCAATTTAAAAGGAAGACTTTCCCCATAAGCTTATTTTATGACCAAATTAACTATGTTTGATCTACACGACTATAAAACAAATTAAAAGATTTTACCCATCGATGAAAGCGAGTTTTGCTCTCCTTTTAGGTTTAGGACCCATTTTTTAAAGTTACGATTTAATAAGAAAACTATCAATTTCATAGTGCTTAAAAATGAATAATCATATATGGTAACAAACAAAATTTGTGCTTGTTGGGCAAAAAATAAAAGGTACAAATCAGTCACCAAAACCCCCCCCATGAGTCGGGTCTTCCTACGGCCCTGCATGTTGACATGACATTTTCACATGACATTTTTACATGACATGTTGACATGACATGAGATCTTGGCATGACATTTTGACATGACATCATTGCATGACATGACATCATTGCATGACATGATGACATGAAATATTGACATGACATCTTAATTTGACATGAGATCTTAATTTGACATGAGATCTTGACATGACATTATGACGTTACATGTTGAAATGACATGCCAAGTTAAAATGACATGTTGACATGATATATTGACATGAAATTTTGATATAACATAATGACATTACATGACATTAAATGTAGACATGACATTGTTTTTTGACATAACATGACATTACATGTTGACATGACATTTTGGCAAGACAATTTGACATATCATGTTGTCATGAAATTTTGAAATGACATTCAAACTTATTGCCACTACAGTTTAAAATGACATGAAATGTTAATGTCATTTTGACATTAGTTCTGACAAATCATTTCATTATGCTGCCATTACATTTTGAATTTACATGACAATCATAGAAAAGCTACCCATCTTACAAGTGTTTATAAACAGGAAATTTTTTTTTTTTTTGTATGTATGAATCCACCTTGGGTTTGCGGCAGCGCCGCGGTTATGGCCAAAAAAATAACCCACGCGTCCATCTTGGCTACCACGCAACACAATCATAACCCCTCAATGAGACTTTTAAGGGAATGGAATCGTAAGCAGAGGCACTGACGGTATCCAGGGTTATAAATGGAAATAGTCTCGAAAAGCTATTGTCGTATTGTTGACTAACCAAGATAGCATGTAAATTATAATCCCGCCCCCAAGGCTTCCGAAAAAAGAGTGCGTCCTTATTTTACAAAAAGTAATCGAATACTATCTTTTCCACAACCATGCCAAATTCCCTTGACAAAAATTGAGGGACGTCCGGTATTCGAAACGAGAAACAAGCACATACTGTAATCCGCTCCTTTTGCAAAAGAAAGATACCCTGATGCCCCATCTCTTGGCTTTGTAATATATAAACAAGTTCAATATAATACAAAATTATATAACAAAATATATATATATAAGGTAATTTAATATAATATAATTCGATTTAATAAAATATAACACAAAATAAAAAGATGCCATCAGATAAATTAATTTAGAATTGTGTTGCATTTAACATATATACATTACAAATAATCACGAACAAAGCAAGAACATGTACACGACCACGCCAACATAACTGAAAAGAATGTCGGAATGTTGAAAAAATATTTATTTTCATAAAAAATCATATAAAAATTACTTAAAAAATGTATTAATATTCCTTGTTTACCTGAAACCCCAAAAGAAAAATTTCGCACGTGTTATAACAAAAAATTAAAATTATATGAAGTTAAACAATACGATTTAATATGAAAATATACAATATTTTATACTTAACAATTGATAGAGAAAAAATACCTAAAAAAAACATTTATGGAAGTCAACCAAACTAAAATGTGTTGGTTAATAGAATTAAACAAAAAAATAAATTAAAATTATTTGCAACATGTCACTAAGTAAATTCCTTTTACATTATTTGATTAAGGTGAAATTCCTGAAATATGATTTATCATGACTTTTCGACGATGAATTCTGGAAAACCTGATTAAAACGATTAATACAATATGTGAGTTTACATTAGAAAAAACCTTAATATTACGAAAAACTATTCCACAATAAATTGGACAATGTTAAACTGATGCTTCCAACTAATCTCTAATAAGATGAAATATAAAATATATTAAATGAGTATACTTTTGTTTGAATAAAGTTATAAATATTCAATGGAATATAATAAAATATAATGAAAATAAGTTGTAATAGAACTATAACAAAGTTTATGTTTATGTTATATTTAAATATGTTTGTCAAATATCCTGCAAAAAAGTAATTTTTGTAAATAATTTCTAGATTATACAAGTAAGCATGCGAATGTTTGATATAGGAAGTTTAAAATTGTATGTACGTATTGGTTTCCAGCATAAGTAATAGGATTGTCACTACTCTCCTGTACGGCTTCATTTGCTGTGTTGTCAACTGTTATGCCTGCAAGTTTTAAGGATATAATTGAAAAAAATAAAATAGAATTAGAATTCCAGATAAAAACGATGTTTCCATCGCCTGGTATGATATTGGTTATAATCAGGCTGAACAAGATTGATGTTAATTGAATAACGTAAACACTTATCAGAAAAATACTGTAATTTTTTTTAAATTTACTATAAATTTATTATAAAAAAGGCATAAAAGGTGAAGAAAAGTAAAATAAAAAAGGAAAATCCATTTTCATGTGCTGTTTAATATTTTAGCTTTGATGTGTCCTATTTTGAATCTGAAATAAAATATGAAAACTTATTCTATTCTTAAATTCAAACTCTGGATCATTTATTGCATTCCAACTTGAAGCTAGGAAAATTGTAAATAAAAATGTTAAGGTAGCACTTAATGAAACTTCACTTAATTAAGTAGGGAAATCTATATTCAGTGAAATTTTTAAACTTAAGCTGATATCAAAGTTGCTTGAGAAATTTAATGCGAAGAAATGTGTTTGAAATTAAAAGAGACCTCTTTTTTCATCTATCAATATCGCACTTCAGCTACGATCTAGTCACTGTGAAAGAATATATAAATTAATTATCGTCGTTGATTGTGATGATGTCAAATAATAACTTAACTCACAAATTAAATTTTATTATGGATTTGTTGAACACAATATCGACGCTAAAAAAAATCAGAATTCTCGAAGCATGCCAGCAAGTTATGGCCTAATTAATTAAATTCCAATGAGTTTTCAAGCTACGTGACAGGGCAAGCTAGGTGGAAATTAAATGAAGAAAATGAATATTGTAGAATTAGTACGTGGTTCTGAGAAAATTCTAAGAAAATTGTTTATCATCATTTAGTTTTAAATTATAATTTCAAATGAAAATAACAAAATTATTCATAGTTGAACCGTTCTAACTTTGTGCTCTTTTACCACAGCACATATTCAACTAACACTACTAGCAGCAAGAAAGGAATGCATTGTAGGGACATACACTGTAGAAATCTATTTCTGTACGGTATTAAAGGGTGAAAGATGAAGAGAGAGAAAGAAAGAAAAATTGGAAATGCCTCACCCAGAACACGCTCTCACTCTCGCATGTCGTCCTACTCTGCTGTCCATTTAGGAAAGAACGTGATCCAACATGCATAAACAGACGACGCAACGCCGAGCATCATCCGAGTCCACACCACACTTACACTATCAAAATAACCGGCTTTAATTCTTTTCCTCGCTTGAAAGAACTTCTCCCAAACATGGTTGCATGCCAAATTCATTTTCTCAAGATAACTGAGCGCACATCAATTACACCAACTTATTAATTATTGGAAAGACATCAACACCATAACGCGATTCTTCACCAAAATAACCCAAAATTCATCACAAAAGGCAAGCTCTTCTTTGTGTCGTTCCCCATGTTACCGGATGCAAAGATTTTACTTTACGCACTCGCACTCACGCGATTAAATCAATGATACGGTTCAAAATCCCGCTTCTTTTTGATAGCTGTTAATAACAAAACTGAAAATATTTCTTCCAAAACATTTCAACCTTTCCATCTTCCAACACATTCTCGTGAATATGCTGGCACACCACTCGACATGAAACAGACAAAACACGAAAGCGGAGAGCACAATAAAGTGACCGAACGCGACAGCAGCACAAAGCAGACTCTGAAGTGTTTATAAACAGGAAAATGTTAACAAACGAAAGTTATCGTAGTTCTATGCTGACTTTGCGGTTGTAGCATGATTACAACCCCTTAAACTTTTTTATTTTAACAAATATACTCAAAAGATGGACAATGTTGCTGCATACATCTAGGGGTAAAAATAATAAACATTTTCCAATTTTTTTGGCCTCAAAAACAGATGAAATTTTGCCTTCATGCAATTCCCTAAGCCCTTGCACTGTTCTCATGTTTTTTTTTTCTTCAAATTTAACCATTTGATAGGGTTTTAGCCATTTTTACTATGCGGACTTTCTCATGGAAAATCACCGTTTTTTTAATATCCAAAAATTATCATCAAATGACCATAAAAATAACACTTAAGCTGAACATGAAAAAAGAAAAAAGTTGAACTTTCACATAAAACAACCCATTTGCTCCAAAATGCTTTAATTTGAACAGGAGAGGTGTTCGTTTCTGAGCCTTCGAAAAACCAGATATTTTACGATTTTGAAATAACATTTTAAGAAATTTAAAAAATGTTCTAAAGGAAACCAAGTTTAGCCTATTTGTAACTCAATTTATAGGCTTTCAAATGTAGTTACAGTTTTCAGATATTTAAACTTTTATTTAGTTAATGATAATTATCTGCAAAATTTCATGTTGATAAAAGTTCCCCAGTTTACGATATTTTTTGGTGTTTTTTGTATCATTATTTTGTCATTTTTGTGTCATTTTAGAGTCATTTTTGTTTATTTTTGTGTCAATTTGAGTAATTTTTGAGTCATATTTGTGCCATATTTTTGTCATTTTTGTGGCTTTTTGTGTCATTTTGAGACAGTTTTGTGTCATTGTTTTTTTAATTATGTGTCATTCTTGTGTTTTTGTGTAATTTTTAAGCAATTTTTGTATCATTTTTGTGTCTTTTTTGTGACAATTTGTGTCATTTTGTATCATTTTAGTACCAGTCATGTGTCATTTTTTCATCATTTTTGTGCCATTTAGAGTTATTTTTGAGTCATTTTTATGTTATTTTGAGTGATTTTTGTTACAATTCGTGTCATTATTGTTTAATTTTTGTTAAATTTTAGAATAATGTTCTAATCATTTTGGTGTCATTTCTGTGTCATTTTTGTTTTTTGTTTTGTCATTTTTGTGACATTTTTGTGTTATATTTTTGCCATATTTGAGACATTTTTGTTATAAGTTCTTGTCATTTTTAAGTCATTTTTGTATCATTTTGTGTCATTTATCTTTCATTTTTGTGTCATTTATCTATCATATTTTTATTATGTCTGTGTTTGATTTGTGTCTTTCTTTTTGTCATTTTCATGTCAATTTTGTCTCAATTCTGTGTAGTGTATAACTCATTTTTGTGTCATTTTTGTATCATTTTTGTGTCATTTTTGAGTCATTTTTTAGTCAATTCTAAGTCTTCTTTGAATAATTTCTGTGTCGATTCTGTGTCATTTTCAAATTACCCGAATGCCTTGTTTCTGAGTAATTCTTGTGTGTCAATTTGGTACTATTTCTGTGTTATATTGGCGTCAATTTTGGAGTTACATTTTTCCCCTTATTTAGTAATTTTTGTGTCTTTTTTATATAATTTTTGCGTAATTTTTGTATCGATTTTGTATCATTTTTGTGTAATTTTTTCGTCATTTTTATGTCCTTATTGTGTTATTTATGTGTCAACTTCGTAGAATTTTGTATTATTTTTATATAATTTTTGTGTCATTTTGTGTCATTTTTGGGTCTGTTTGTGTAATTTTTGAGTGTGTCATTAATGTAACAATCCTGTGACATTTTTGAGTAATTTTGGTGTTGTTTTTATGTAATTTTTGTGTGTTTTTTGTGTCATTTGCTGGTCATTTAAGTGTCATTTTTGTTATATTTTTGAGATCTTTTGAAATCATTTTTGTGTAATTTTTGTATCATTTTCGTGACATTTTTGTGTGATTTTTCTGTCATATTTGAGTCATGTTTGATATAAGCCCTTGTCATTTTTTAGTCATTTGTGTGTAATTTTTTAGTCATTTCTGTGTCATTTTCCTGTCATATTTGTGTCATTTTTCTATAATTTTAACTTATATCTGTGTTTTATTTCTGTCCCTTCTGTGTCATTTTCGTGTCAACTTTGTGTCATTTATGTGGCATTTTTGAGTCGTTTTTAGTCATTTGTCATTTCTGTTTAATTTTTGTGTCATTATTGTTTCCTTTTGATGTGATTCTTATGCAATTTTTTTAGCATTATTGTGTCAATTTTTGCAATTTTTTGTCACTTTTTTGTGTCATTAATATGCCATTTTTTACCATTATTTTTTGTCATTTTTGTGATATTCTTTTTTTTGACATTTTTGTGTCATTTCTGTGTCATTTTTGTGTCATTTTTGTGACATTAATGTGTTTTCGTTGTGCCATTTATGTGATTTTTGTGTCATTATATTGTCATTTTTTGGGGTTTTGTGTCATTGTTGTATCATTTATGTGTCATTTTTGTGTTATTTTTTAGTCATGTTTGTTTTTTTTGTGTCATTTTGGTGTCATTTTTATGTCAGTTTCGTGTTTTTTTTTTTAACTTTTTTTTTGCCATTTATGTGTAATTTTTGTCTCATTTTCGTGTCGTTATTGAGTCACTTTTATGTCATTGTTGTGTCATTTTTTTTTGGTCATTTTTTATTCCTTTTGTGTCATTCTTGTTTCAATTTTTTGTGATTGTTGTGCAATTTTTGTAACATTTTTGTGTCATTTTTCCATCTTTTTTTTATATCGGTGTTTTATTTGTGTCCTTTCTGTGTCATTTTCGTTTCAATTTTGTGTCATTTTTGAGTAATTTTTAGGCATTTGTGTCATTTTGATGTAATTTTTGTGAAATTTTTGTATCGATTTTGAATTATTTTTGTGTTATTTCTTCACCCCTTAGGAGTCATAATTGTGTTATTTATGTTTTATGGTTTTGTAACTTTTTTTTCATTTTTGCGTAATATTTGAGTTATTTTTTGTAATTTTTGTGTCATTTTTGTATTATTTCTGTGTCATTTAAGTAATTTTTGTGTCATTTCTGTGTCATTTTCATGTCATTTTAATTTCATTTTGTTGTGATCCTTGTGCTGTTTTGTGTCATTATTGTGTAATTTTTTGTGTCATTTATATGCAGTGTTTTGTCGTTATTGTGACATTTTTCTGTCATTTTTTTTGTCATTTTTGTGTCATTCTTGTGTCATTTTTGTGTAATTTCTGTTTCATTTTTGTGTCATTTTTTGTGTCATTTTTGTGTCATCTTTGGTTTATTTATGGGTCATTTTTGGGTCATTTCTATGTCATTTTTGTGCCATTTTTGTGCCATTTTTGTGTTACTGTTGTGCCATTTATGTGTATTTTTGTGTTATTTTTTTTGTTATTTTTTGAGTTTTTTTGTGTCATTGTTGAATCACTTATCTGCCATTTTTGTGTTATTTTAAAGTAAATTTATGATTTGTTTGTATAAATTTTGTGACATTTTTATGTAAAATTTTTGTGTCAATTTTGGGTTATTTTTATGTCATTGTAGTTTCATTTTTTTTTTTTTTTTTGTAATCTTTTGTCACTTTTAAGTAAATCTTGTTTCAATTTTCTGTGATAGTTGTGCAATTTTTGCGTCTTTATTATGTCATTTTTGTGCAATTTTTGTGTTATGATTATGTCATTTATTTGGCGTTATTGTGCCATTATTTTGTCATTTTTGTCATTTTTGTCATTTTTGTCATTTTTGTCATTTTTGTCATTTTTGTCATTTTTGTCATTTTTGTCATTTTTGTGATTTTTGTCATTTTGTTCATTTTTGTCATTTTTGTCATTTTTGTCATTTTTGTCATTTTTGTCATTTTTGTCATTTTTGTCATTTTTGTCATTTTTGTCATTTTTGTCATTTTTGTCATTTTTGTCATTTTTGTCATTTTTGTCATTTTTGTCATTTTTGTCATTTTTGTCATTTTTGTCATTTTTGTCATTTTTGTCATTTTTGTCATTTTTGTCATTTTTGTCATTTTTGTCATTTTTGTCATTTTTGTCATTTTTGTCATTTTTGTCATTTTTGTCATTTTTGTCATTTTTGTCATTTTTGTCATTTTTGTCATTTTTGTCATTTTTGTCATTTTTGTCATTTTTGTCATTTTTGTCATTTTTGTCATTTTTGTCATTTTTGTCATTTTTGTCATTTTTGTCATTTTTGTCATTTTTGTCATTTTTGTCATTTTTGTCATTTTTGTCATTTTTGTCATTTTTGTCATTTTTGTCATTTTTGTCATTTTTGTCATTTTTGTCATTTTTGTCATTTTTGTCATTTTTGTCATTTTTGTCATTTTTGTCATTTTTGTCATTTTTGTCATTTTTGTCATTTTTGTCATTTTTGTCATTTTTGTCATTTTTGTCATTTTTGTCATTTTTGTCATTTTTGTCATTTTTGTCATTTTTGTCATTTTTGTCATTTTTGTCATTTTTGTCATTTTTGTCATTTTTGTCATTTTTGTCATTTTTGTCATTTTTGTCATTTTTGTCATTTTTGTCATTTTTGTCATTTTTGTCATTTTTGTCATTTTTGTCATTTTTGTCATTTTGTCATTTTTGTCATTTTTGTCATTTTTGTCATTTTTGTCATTTTTGTCATTTTTGTCATTTTTGTCATTTTTGTCATTTTTGTCATTTTTGTCATTTTTGTCATTTTTGTCATTTTTGTCATTTTTGTCATTTTTGTCATTTTTGTCATTTTTGTCATTTTTGTCATTTTTGTCATTTTTGTCATTTTTGTCATTTTTGTCATTTTTGTCATTTTTGTCATTTTTGTCATTTTTGTCATTTTTGTCATTTTTGTCATTTTTGTCATTTTTGTCATTTTTGTCATTTTTGTCATTTTTGTCATTTTTGTCATTTTTGTCATTTTTGTCATTTTTGTCATTTTTGTCATTTTTGTCATTTTTGTCATTTTTGTCATTTTTGTCATTTTTGCATTTTTGTCATTTTTGTCATTTTTGTCATTTTTGTCATTTTTGTCATTTTTGTCATTTTTGTCATTTTTGTCATTTTTGTCATTTTTGTCATTTTTGTCATTTTTGTCATTTTTGTCATTTTTGTCATTTTTGTCATTTTTGTCATTTTTGTCATTTTTGTCATTTTTGTCATTTTTGTCATTTTTGTCATTTTTGTCATTTTTGTCATTTTTGTCATTTTTGTCATTTTTGTCATTTTTGTCATTTTTGTCATTTTTGTCATTTTTGTCATTTTTGTCATTTTTGTCATTTTTGTCATTTTTGTCATTTTTGTCATTTTTGTCATTTTTGTCATTTTTGTCATTTTTGTCATTTTTGTCATTTTTGTCATTTTTGTCATTTTTGTCATTTTTGTCATTTTTGTCATTTTTGTCATTTTTGTCATTTTTGTCATTTTTGTCATTTTTGTCATTTTTGTCATTTTTGTCATTTTTTCATTTTTGTCATTTTTGTCATTTTTGTCATTTTTGTCATTTTTGTCATTTTTGTCATTTTTGTCATTTTTGTCATTTTTGTCATTTTTGTCATTTTTGTCATTTTTGTCATTTTTGTCATTTTTGTCATTTTTGTCATTTTTGTCATTTTTGTCATTTTTGTCATTTTTGTCATTTTTGTCATTTTTGTCATTTTTGTCATTTTTGTCATTTTTGTCATTTTTGTCATTTTTGTCATTTTTGTCATTTTTGTCATTTTTGTCATTTTTGTCATTTTTGTCATTTTTGTCATTTTTGTCATTTTTGTCATTTTTGTCATTTTTGTCATTTTTGTCATTTTTGTCATTTTTGTCATTTTTGTCATTTTTGTCATTTTTGTCATTTTTGTCATTTTTGTCATTTTTGTCATTTTTGTCATTTTTGTCATTTTTGTCATTTTTGTCATTTTTGTCATTTTTGTCATTTTTGTCATTTTTGTCATTTTTGTCATTTTTGTCATTTTTGTCATTTTTGTCATTTTTGTCATTTTTGTCATTTTTGTCATTTTTGTCATTTTTGTCATTTTTGTCATTTTTGTCATTTTTGTCATTTTTGTCATTTTTGTCATTTTTGTCATTTTTGTCATTTTTGTCATTTTTGTCATTTTTGTCATTTTTGTCATTTTTGTCATTTTTGTCATTTTTGTCATTTTTGTCATTTTGTCATTTTTGTCATTTTTGTCATTTTTGTCATTTTTGTCATTTTTGTCATTTTTGTCATTTTTGTCATTTTTGTCATTTTTGTCATTTTTGTCATTTTTGTCATTTTTGTCATTTTTGTCATTTTTGTCATTTTTGTCATTTTTGTCATTTTTGTCATTTTTGTCATTTTTGTCATTTTTGTCATTTTTGTCATTTTTGTCATTTTTGTCATTTTTGTCATTTTTGTCATTTTTGTCATTTTTGTCATTTTTGTCATTTTTGTCATTTTTGTCATTTTTGTCATTTTTGTCATTTTTGTCATTTTTGTCATTTTTGTCATTTTTGTCATTTTTGTCATTTTTGTCATTTTTGTCATTTTTGTCATTTTTGTCATTTTTGTCATTTTTGTCATTTTTGTCATTTTTGTCATTTTTGTCATTTTTGTCATTTTTGTCATTTTTGTCATTTTTGTCATTTTTGTCATTTTTGTCATTTTTGTCATTTTTGTCATTTTTGTCATTTTTGTCATTTTTGTCATTTTTGTCATTTTTGTCATTTTTGTCATTTTTGTCATTTTTGTCATTTTTGTCATTTTTGTCATTTTTGTCATTTTTGTCATTTTTGTCATTTTTGTCATTTTTGTCATTTTTGTCATTTTTGTCATTTTTGTCATTTTTGTCATTTTTGTCATTTTTGTCATTTTTGTCATTTTTGTCATTTTTGTCATTTTTGTCATTTTTGTCATTTTTGTCATTTTTGTCATTTTTGTCATTTTTGTCATTTTTGTCATTTTTGTCATTTTTGTCATTTTTGTCATTTTTGTCATTTTTGTCATTTTTGTCATTTTTGTCATTTTTGTCATTTTTGTCATTTTTGTCATTTTTGTCATTTTTGTCATTTTTGTCATTTTTGTCATTTTTGTCATTTTTGTCATTTTTGTCATTTTTGTCATTTTTGTCATTTTTGTCATTTTTGTCATTTTTGTCATTTTTGTCATTTTTGTCATTTTTGTCATTTTTGTCATTTTTGTCATTTTTGTCATTTTTGTCATTTTTGTCATTTTTGTCATTTTTGTCATTTTTGTCATTTTTGTCATTTTTGTCATTTTTGTCATTTTTGTCATTTTTGTCATTTTGTCATTTTTGTCATTTTTGTCATTTTTGTCATTTTTGTCATTTTTGTCATTTTTGTCATTTTTGTCATTTTTGTCATTTTTGTCATTTTTGTCATTTTTGTCATTTTTGTCATTTTTGTCATTTTTGTCATTTTTGTCATTTTTGTCATTTTTGTCATTTTTGTCATTTTTGTCATTTTTGTCATTTTTGTCATTTTTGTCATTTTTGTCATTTTGTCATTTTTGTCATTTTTGTCATTTTTGTCATTTTTGTCATTTTTGTCATTTTTGTCATTTTTGTCATTTTTGTCATTTTTGTCATTTTTGTCATTTTTGTCATTTTTGTCATTTTTGTCATTTTTGTCATTTTTGTCATTTTTGTCATTTTTGTCATTTTTGTCATTTTTGTCATTTTTGTCATTTTTGTCATTTTTGTCATTTTTGTCATTTTTGTCATTTTTGTCATTTTTGTCATTTTTGTCATTTTTGTCATTTTTGTCATTTTTGTCATTTTTGTCATTTTTGTCATTTTTGTCATTTTTCATTTTTGTCATTTTTGTCATTTTTGTCATTTTTGTCATTTTTGTCATTTTTGTCATTTTTGTCATTTTTGTCATTTTTGTCATTTTTGTCATTTTTGTCATTTTTGTCATTTTTGTCATTTTTGTCATTTTTGTCATTTTTGTCATTTTTGTCATTTTTGTCATTTTTGTCATTTTTGTCATTTTTGTCATTTTTGTCATTTTTGTCATTTTTGTCATTTTTGTCATTTTTGTCATTTTTGTCATTTTTGTCATTTTTGTCATTTTTGTCATTTTTGTCATTTTTGTCATTTTTGTCATTTTTGTCATTTTTGTCATTTTTGTCATTTTTGTCATTTTTGGCATTTTTGTCATATTTGACATTTTTGTCATTTTTGTCATTTTTTCATTTTTGTCATTTTTGTCATTTTTGTCATTTTTGTCATTTTTGTCATTTTTGTCATTTTTGTCATTTTTGTCATTTTTGTCATTTTTGTCATTTTTGTCATTTTTGTCATTTTTGTCATTTTGTCATTTTTGTCATTTTTGTCATTTTTGTCATTTTTGTCATTTTTGTCATTTTTGTCATTTTTGTCATTTTTGTCATTTTTGTCATTTTTGTCATTTTTGTCATTTTTGTCATTTTTGTCATTTTTGTCATTTTTGTCATTTTTGTCATTTTTGTCATTTTTGTCATTTTTGTCATTTTTGTCATTTTTGGCATTTTTGTCATTTTTGTCATTTTTGTCATTTTTGTCATTTTTGTCATTTTTGTCATTTTTGTCATTTTTGTCATTTTTGTCATTTTTGTCATTTTTGTCATTTTTGTCATTTTTGTCATTTTTGTCATTTTTGTCATTTTTGTCATTTTTGTCATTTTTGTCATTTTTGTCATTTTTGTGATTTTTGTCATTTTTGTCATTTTAGCCATTTTTGTCATTTTTGTCATTTTTGTCATTTTTTTTCATTTTTGTCATTTTTGTCATTTTTGTCATTTTTGTCATTTTTGTCATTTTTGTCATTTTTGTCATTTTTGTCATTTTTGTCATTTTTGTCATTTTTGTCATTTTTGTCATTTTTGTCATTTTTGTCATTTTTGTCATTTTTGTCATTTTTGTCATTTTTGTCATTTTTGTCATTTTTGTCATTTTTGTCATTTTTGTCATTTTTGTCATTTTTGTCATTTTTGTCATTTTTGTCATTTTTGTCATTTTTGTCATTTTTGTCATTTTTGTCATTTTTGTCATTTTTGTCATTTTTGTCATTTTTGTCATTTTTGTCATTTTTGTCATTTTTGTCATTTTTGTCATTTTTGTCATTTTTGTCATTTTTGTCATTTTTGTCATTTTTGTCATTTTTGTCATTTTTGTCATTTTTGTCATTTTTGTCATTTTTGTAATTTTTGTTATTTTTGTTATTTTGTAATTTTTGTAATTTTTGTTATTTTTGTTATTTTTGTAATTTTTGTAATTTTTGTAATTTTTGTAATTTTTGTAATTTTTGTAATTTTTGTAATTTTTGTAATTTTTGTAATTTTTGTAATTTTTGTAATTTTTGTAATTTTTGTAATTTTTGTAATTTTTGTAATTTTTGTAATTTTTGTAATTTTTGTAATTTTGTAATTTTTGTAATTTTTGTAATTTTTGTTATTTTTGTCATTTCTGCTATTTTTGTCATTTTTGTCATTTTTGTCATTTTTGTCATTTTTGTCATTTTTGTCATTTTTGTCATTTTTGTCATTTTTGTCATTTTTGTCATTTTTGTCATTTTTGTCATTTTTGTCATTTTTGTCATTTTTGTCATTTTTGTCATTTTTGTCATTTTTTTCATTTTTTCATTTTTGTCATTTTTGTCATTTTTGTCATTTTTGTCATTTTTGTCATTTTTGTCATTTTTGTCATTTTTGTCATTTTTGTCATTTTTGTCATTTTTGTCATTTTTGTCATTTTTGTCATTTTTGTCATTTTTGTCATTTTTGTCATTTTTGTCATTTTTGTCATTTTTGTCATTTTTGTCATTTTTGTCATTTTTGTCATTTTTGTCATTTTTGTCATTTTTGTCATTTTTGTCATTTTTGTCATTTTTGTCATTTTTGTCATTTTTGTCATTTTTGTCATTTTTGTCATTTTTGTCATTTTTGTCATTTTTGTCATTTTTGTCATTTTTGTCATTTTTGTCATTTTTGTCATTTTTGTCATTTTTGTCATTTTTGTCATTTTTGTCATTTTTGTCATTTTTGTCATTTTTGTCATTTTTGTCATTTTTGTCATTTTTGTCATTTTTGTCATTTTTGTCATTTTTGTCATTTTTGTCATTTTTGTCATTTTTGTCATTTTTGTCATTTTTGTCATTTTTGTCATTTTTGTCATTTTTGTCATTTTTGTCATTTTTGTCATTTTTGTCATTTTTGTCATTTTTGTCATTTTTGTCATTTTTGTCATTTTTGTCATTTTTGTCATTTTTGTCATTTTTGTCATTTTTGTCATTTTTGTCATTTTTGTCATTTTTGTCATTTTTGTCATTTTTGTCATTTTTGTCATTTTTGTCATTTTTGTCATTTTTGTCATTTTTGTCATTTTTGTCATTTTTGTCATTTTTGTTATTTTGTCATTTTTGTCATTTTTGTCATTTTTGTCATTTTTGTCATTTTTGTCATTTTTGTCATTTTTGTCATTTTTGTCATTTTTGTAATTTTTGTCATTTTTGTAATTTTTGTAATTTTTGTAATTTTTGTAATTTTTGTAATTTTTTGTTATTTTTGTAATTTTTAAAATTTTTGTAATTTTTGTAATTTTTGTAATTTTTGTAATTTTTGTAATTTTTGTAATTTTTGTAATTTTTGTAATTTTTGTAATTGTTGTAATTTTTTTAATTTTTGTAATTTTTGTAATTTTTGTAATTTTTGTAATTTTTGTAATTTTGGTAATATTTGTAATTTTTGTAATTTTTGTAATTTTTTTAATTTTTGTAATTTTTGTAATTCTTGTCATTTTTGTAATTTTTGTAATTTTTGTAATTTTTGTAATTTTTGTAATTTTTGTAATTTTTGTAATTTTTGTAATTTTTGTAATTTTGTAATTTTTGTAATTTTTGTAATTTTTGTAATTTTTGTAATTTTTGTAATTTTTGTAATTTTTGTAATTTTGTATTTGTAATTTTTGTAATTTTTGTAATTTTTGTAATTTTTGTAATTTTTGTAATTTTTTTATTTTTGTAATTTTTGTAATTTTTGTAATTTTTGTTATTTTTGTAATTTTTGTAATTTTTGTAATTTTTGTAATTTTTGTAATTTTTGTAATTTTTGTAATTTTTGTAATTTTTGTAATTTTTGTTATTTTTGTAATTTTTGTAATTTTTGTCATTTTTGTAATTTTTGTAATTTTTGTAATTTTTGTAATTTTTGTTTTTTTTGTAATTTTTGTAATTTTTGTAATTTTTGTAATTTTTGTAATTTTTGTAATTTTTGTAATTTTTGTAATTTTTGTAATTTTTGTAATTTTTGTAATTTTTGTAATTTTTGTAATTTTTGTAATTTTTGTAATTTTTGTAATTTTTGTAATTTTTGTAATTTTTGTAATTTTTGTAATTTTTGTAATTTTTGTCATTTCTGTCATTTTTGTCATTTTTGTCATTTTTGTCATTTTTGTCATTTTTGTCATTTTTGTCATTTTTGTCATTTTTGTCATTTTTGTCATTTTTGTCATTTTTGTCATTTTTGTCATTTTTGTCATTTTTGTCATTTTTGTCATTTTTGTCATTTTTGTCATTTTTGTATTTTTTGTGATTTTTGTAATTTTTATAATTTTTGTAATTTTTGTCATTTTTGTAATTTTTGTAATTTTTGTCATTTTTGTCATTTTTGTAATTTTTGTAATTTTTGTAATTTTTGTAATTTTTGTAATTTTTGTAATTTTTGTCATTTTTGTAATTTTTGTAATTTTTGTAATTTTTGTTATTTTTGTTATTTTTGTAATTTTTGTAATTTTTGTAATTTTTGTAATTTTTGTAATTTTTGTAATTTTTGTAATTTTTGTCATTTTTGTAATTTTTGTAATTTTTGTAATTTTTGTAATTTTTGTAATTTTTGTAATTTTTGTAATTTTTGTAATTTTTGTAATTTTTGTTATTTTTGTAATTTTTGTAATTTTTGTAATTTTTGTAATTTTGTAATTTTTGTAATTTTTGTAATTTTTGTAATTTTTGTAATTTTTGTAATTTTTGTAATTTTTGTAATTTTTGTAATTTTTGTAATTTTTGTAATTTTTGTTATTTTTGTAATTTTTGTAATTTTTGTAATTTTTGTAATTTTTGTAATTTTTGTAATTTTGGTTATTTTTGTCATTTTTGTAATTTTTGTAGTTTTTGTAATTTTTGTAATTTTTGTAATTTTTGTAATTTTTGTAATTTTTGTAATTTTTGTAATTTTTTGTTATTTTTGTAATTTTTGTAATTTTTTAAATTTTTGTTATTTTTGTAATTTTTGTCATTTTTGTAATTTTTGTAATTTTTGTAATTTTTGTAATTTTTGTAATTTTTGTAATTTTTGTAATTTCTGTAATTTTTGTAATTTTTGTAATTTTTGTAATTTTTGTAATTTTTGTTATTTTTGTAATTTTTGTAATTTTTGTAATTTTTGCAATGTTTGTAATTTTTGTAATTTTTGTAATTTTTGTCATTTTTGTCATTTTTGTCATTTTTGTCATTTTTGTCATTTTTGTCATTTTTGTCTTTTTTGTCATTTTTGTCATTTTTGTCATTTTTGTCATTTTTGTCATTTTTGTCATTTTTGTCATTTTTGTCATTTTTGTCATTTTTGTCATTTTTGTCATTTTTGTCATTTTTGTCATTTTTGTCATTTTTGTCATTTTTGTCATTTTTGTCATTTTTGTCATTTTTGTCATTTTTGTCATTTTTGTCATTTTTGTCATTTTTGTCATTTTTGTCATTTTTGTCATTTTTGTCATTTTTGTCATTTTTGTCATTTTTGTCATTTTTGTCATTTTTGTCATTTTTGTCATTTTTGTCATTTTTGTCATTTTTGTCATTTTTGTCATTTTTGTCATTTTTGTCATTTTTGTCATTTTTGTCATTTTTGTCATTTTTGTCATTTTTGTCATTTTTGTCATTTTTGTCATTTGTGTCATTTTTGTCAATTTTGTCATTTTTGTCATTTTTGTCATTTTTGTCATTTTTGTCATTTTTGTCATTTTTGTCATTTTTGTCATTTTTGTCATTTTTGTAATTTTTGTAATTTTTGTAATTTTTGTAATTTTTGTCATTTTTATCATTTTTGTCATTTTTGTCATTTTTGTCATTTTTGTCATTTTTGTCATTTTTGTCATTTTTGTCATTTTTGTAATTTTTGTAATTTTTGTAATTTTTGTAATTTTTGTCATTTTTGTTATTTTTGTAATTTTTGTAATTTTTGTAATTTTTGTAATTTTTGTAATTTTTGTAATTTTTGTAATTTTTGTAATTTTTGTAATTTTTGTAATTTTTGTAATTTTTGTAATTTTTGTAATTTTTGTAATTTTTGTAATTTTTGTAATTTTTGTAATTTTTGTAATTTTTGTAATTTTTGTAATTTTTGTAATTTTTGTAATTTTTGTAATTTTTGTAATTTTTGTCATTTTTGTAATTTTTGTAATTTTTGTAATTTTTGTAATTTTTGTAATTTTTGTAATTTTTGTAATTTTTGTAATTTTTGTAATTTTTGTAATTTTTGTAATTTTTGTAATTTTTGTAATTTTTGTAATTTTTGTAATTTTTGTAATTTTTGTAATTTTTGTAATTTTTGTAATTTTTGTAATTTTTGTAATTTTTGTAATTTTTGTAATTTTTGTAATTTTTGTAATTTTTGTAATTTTTGTAATTTTTGTAATTTTTGTAATTTTTGTAATTTTTGTAATTTTTGTAATTTTTGTAATTTTTGTAATTTTTGTAATTTTTGTAATTTTTGTAATTTTTGTAATTTTTGTAATTTTTGTAATTTTTGTTCATTTTTGTCATTTTTGTCATTTTTGTCATTTTTGTCATTTTTGTCATTTTTGTCATTTTTGTCATTTTTGTCATTTTTGTCATTTTTGTCATTTTTGTCATTTTTGTCATTTTTGTCATTTTTGTCATTTTTGTCATTTTTGTCATTTTTGTCATTTTTGTCATTTTTGTCATTTTTGTCATTTTTGTCATTTTTGTCATTTTTGTCATTTTTGTCATTTTTGTCATTTTTGTCATTTTTGTCATTTTTGTCATTTTTGTCATTTTTGTCATTTTTGTCATTTTTGTCATTTTTGTCATTTTTGTCATTTTTGTCATTTTTGTCATTTTTGTCATTTTTGTCATTTTTGTCATTTTTGTCATTTTTGTCATTTTTGTCATTTTTGTCATTTTTGTCATTTTTGTCATTTTTGTCATTTTTGTCATTTTTGTCATTTTTGTCATTTTTGTCATTTTTTGTCATTTTTGTCATTTTTGTCATTTTTGTCATTTTTGTCATTTTTGTCATTTTTGTCATTTTTGTCATTTTTGTCATTTTTGTCATTTTTGTCATTTTTGTCATTTTTGTCATTTTTGTCATTTTTGTCATTTTTGTCATTTTTGTCATTTTTGTCATTTTTGTCATTTTTGTCATTTTTGTCATTTTTGTCATTTTTGTCATTTTTGTCATTTTTGTCATTTTTGTCATTTTTGTCATTTTTGTCATTTTTGTCATTTTTGTCATTTTTGTCATTTTTGTCATTTTTGTCATTTTTTGTCATTTTTGTCATTTTTGTCATTTTTGTCATTTTTGTCATTTTTGTCATTTTGTCATTTTTGTCATTTTGTCATTTTTGTCATTTTTGTCATTTTTGTCATTTTTGTCATTTTTGTCATTTTTGTCATTTTTGTCATTTTTGTCATTTTTGTCATTTTTGTCATTTTTGTCATTTTTGTCATTTTTGTCATTTTTGTCATTTTTGTCATTTTTGTCATTTTTGTCATTTTTGTCATTTTTGTCATTTTTGTCATTTTTGTCATTTTTGTCATTTTTGTCATTTTTGTCATTTTTGTCATTTTTGTCATTTTTGTCATTTTTGTCATTTTTGTCATTTTTGTCATTTTTGTCATTTTTTGTCATTTTTGTCATTTTTGTCATTTTTGTCATTTTTGTCATTTTTGTCATTTTTGTCATTTTTGTCATTTTTGTCATTTTTGTCATTTTTGTCATTTTTGTCATTTTTGTCATTTTTGTCATTTTTGTCATTTTTGTCATTTTTGTCATTTTGTCATTTTTGTCATTTTTGTCATTTTTGTCATTTTTGTCATTTTTGTCATTTTTGTCATTTTTGTCATTTTTGTCATTTTTGTCATTTT